>NW_022883566.1:0-10155 GCF_011952255.1 Bombus vosnesenskii
AAAAGAACATTCATATCATCTGCCATTTTAAAATAACATCATTTAAATATTGAATTTGCTTCTGAAATATTAATTTGTCTCATTTCTTTAACTCTAACACATTGTAAACAATGATGACATTATACCAACTATAATACTAAAAATCTATTCCCCATTCATTCGAAAGATTATTTTTTGAAGCAAGGTTAACATTGAATGTTCCCAAACTTCAATAACTGTATTTTACTTTCTTTACAATATCTAACAATATATTAGAATACTATAAGAAAATATTGTATGCACAAGAAACTGTTTATAGCGAAATAGCAAAAGAATTAATCACATATTATAACTAAAACGAGATTGTTAAGTAGATTATATTATACTGCATATGCGTTAGTGTTTCAGCTGGTAAATATAGTTTTTATATCTGAAGATAAATAAGATTTAATTCTATAAAATTGCATAATGAATTATACATATATCTATTACTATTCGTATTTCCCCTTAGTTGTATGTTGTCAATAGCATCAATCACGAACATATAAATAAATATAGAAGAAACCGTTCGGAAATGGAAAGGGAAAAATGAACATGGAAGACAAGAAAGTTTTCTTCATGTTTAGCGTATGTGTGATACGCTTTGAATGTCTCAGATAAAGATAAAGATACTCTGCTCATTTCTATTTGTTCCGCAGAACGAGAAATTTGTTGTCTTTCATATTGGTTTTTACGATTCAATTTTTGGGTAGTTTTCCTTAGCGAGTGTCGGTCCCTGTTTGATATAACCAGACCGTAATTTATACAGATATGTATTATAGATATATATTTGTAAAACTGAAATCAGATGAAATAAATGTTGCCTGAGGTTTTAAACGTTTAATAAAAACAATATTTCATTTGGAAAAAAATGTAAGATATGTAAAATTACACATTGATCATTTTGCTGGTCTTGTATCATAAAACGTGTGGCCCGAAGAGCACGTGTCCGGTAGAGATACGTCACTTGGGTTAGGAATCGTTTTATAACCTATCACAGTAAGGGAACGTCCCAGTATAGCAGCCGAAGAATGCCGTGGAAGTTTTTGTACAAAGTACAATTGATCTACAATTGATATTTTCCGCAATAATTATCTGGTGTTCGGTCAGGGTGTCCCATACTCATGATATTTATGACAGTGGAATGGCGTTAGTAAATCAATTACAAAAATTTTCGAGATCAATTCTCGGTATTGCATCAAATTATTCAAAATATACAAGCAACACAACGTTGCCCTTTTTGCAGGCAACAAGAGGAATATCGCCCACGCAACCACTTTCAGAAAAACAAGAGTAAGTGATACAAATTTTCTTGTGCTTTCCTTCTTTTTTTAATAGAATTTCAGTACTTACCTTCCAATATAAAATTGGTGTCAAAATAATAATGCTAATAATAATATCTAAGAAATTTTTCTCTTGTAGCATAACATCTAGAAAAATAACATAGTATTAATAGAATAGTATTAATAAGAACAACATTGACAGTGAACAACTAAAAATATAACACTGTTATAAATATATGATATACGAATTTTATTTATGTATTATTAAGACAAGTATATCTTATTTTTAAATTATTTCTATTATCATAAGTGATACATATAATTAAGGTATAATTAAGAGAAGATTAATTGAAGAAACACAAAAAATAAAGAAAATACTTATATTGAGATAATTTTTATCTTTCATAAATATTATTTTCAGAGTAAATATAACGTTTGTTAAAGCAAGTGGAGAGAGAATCAAAGCAAAAGGGAAAGTTGGAGATACTATATTAGACATAGTAGTAAATAATGAAATTGATTTAGGTGGATATGGTATGTTTTAAAGAAGCATAATTTACTTAATTTAAAATAAATAATTTTGAGGTAGAAAATATTTGAAAATTTTAATTTTTATCAAGTTTAATATTCTTATTATTTTTAACTTTTGATACTTTATTATATAAGTATGTTGTAATATTAAAATATAATTGATATAGGTGCTTGTGAAGGAACATTAACTTGTAGTACGTGCCATTTAATCTTTTCGAAAGAAGTTTATGATGCACTTCCTGACAAACCAACAGATGAAGAATTAGACATGTTGGATTTAGCATATGAATTAACAGATACGTTAGTTCATAATAATCAGTATCAAATCATTCACATTATTAATTCTATTACCTTTTAATATTTTATAAAGTGAATTTTTCTATTTAAATCTATGTAAAAACAGGTTAGTATTGGGTATTTCGAAATCTGCATCTCAATGTAGAATTTCAAATCGCTATCTCTGAATACTACGAAACTGAAATTATAATAAATGTTCATAGTTTTTTATTTATGACCCTATAATCATTACAAATCTATGTTGGAATTAGCATATTTACAATGTTGATTTTCAAATGGATAAATAGAAATCTTATTGTGTATTAGCATTAATTTGTATAGCAATAAATATATTTATTGACATATTCAGTTATATAATATTTAATTTCAGGTCACGGCTAGGCTGTCAAATAGTAATGTCTAAGGAACTAGATGGAATTGAGGTAAGAGTTCCATCAACAATTAATGATGCAAGAGCATAACTGAAATTATCTATAGGGTTTTGAAAATTTGTATACAATGTTATACATCTCTTGTTAAAAAACCCTTGTTATAATTATTAAAATATTGGTATTAAAAAAATATAATAAAGAATCTTATGTTTAAATGTGAAGCTTATATATATATACATATGTTATAATATAATTGCAATTTTGATATTTGTACATTGCCATTGTAAAAAGCCTATCCAATTATGAAGAAAATATATCTCTTATTTTTAATATACAGGGTGTCAATTTTAAAACGTTCATCTAAATTATTTTCGTTACTATTAAAGATAAGAAGAAATTACTAAGGAAGACTTAAATAGTTTTAAGATGTGTACTTGGTTATGATAAAAAAGACTCTTGTGGAATAAATTTTGCAACTTCTGAAAGATTAGATAAAAACTTAGAACCTAAAAAATAATTTGAAATTAATTTCGTTTAGATATACTGTTTGATTTCTTAGCTATGGGCAAGTTTAAAAGATCATCGAACTCATGGTCAACAAAACAACAGAAATGTACATGCAATGCTTTTTCGTTTCACAACAAGTTATCTGACACTATCATCATTTTCGTGGCACATGCAACATTATCGATTCAGTATAGTAATGTTTTTGATTAAAACAAATGTCTCGACATTGGAGCAAAATATTTCAACCTTTAAGGACTAAAATTAAAACTTATGAGTTTGTTTATAATTTTAATAGATTTTATTAATATTGTGTTTACTGGTTTATTAATTACAAGAAAGTTTGTAAAAGACTGAAGTTTTACGTAAAAAGTACAAATATTCTTTCAACAAAATTAGTCAAATCACATCATTATTTATACATACTGTATATAAATAAAATATGCGGATATATTACTTTACCCTAGAATTAAAATTCAATAATATTGAAGAATCTTATTTATTCAGATTTTGTACATTATCGCTTCTAACCTCGGATAATAGAACAACAAATTAAATATTTTTAAACAAAAAAACTTTATTCCTTTGTTTGATTTCCCTTGCTCGCGTTTCTTAACTACTTAGATATAAAATACTTACGTTTTCGAAAATTCATACTTCACAAGCTACTAAACGTTTTATCTGTTCAGGATACTTTATTGTTTTCTTAACTAGGTACATACCAAATACATCTATTAAGTTGGTATTTCTCATAATTACCAGTACATAAAGCTAAAACACTTTTGTACTATGCTTGTTATACATGGATCTAACAAATAATTTAACTTGTGTATTGTCGTTTGTATATTTTGTTACGTGTAAAATATTCTATTTCTACACTACTTACAAGTTCGATAAAGTGTACATTACACATCGTGAAATTTACATATTTTCACTTGGTTACCCTGCCCAATTCGAATATAATTCAGAACGTATGTGCTATATTTATATATTCTGCATTTGTTTTGTATATTATGTACACTGATCTGATCTTTGTAAACGCGAGTTTTACGATATTAATGAAAAATTTGCCAATTTAATGGCAGTTGTTAATTTTTTCTGGCACGTTTCACGTTAGCAGACATGTTTCTTAAGTTACAGTCGAAAAGTGTTTTTATGTAAAAGAATAGGAATGATCAAGTTATTTTAAGATGACAAGATATTTCACGTCTTCTATTTAAATATAGCGTTAAATTTTAATTCCGTCAATTCGTATATACTCATACATCGAATTTCCTTTTCTCATGTCATTTCTTTTCTTTCATTTCACATTTAATTACAAAGATAAAGTGTAAGTACGTTCCTCTTTAAAATTAATATCAAATGTCGCAAAATATACAAAAGTAAACTAAGAAGAGGGGTACATATTATTACACAAACTGTCGTTCATATTGCATATGTACATATGCAGTATAAAAACAATACTTTTGAGTTCTTAATCTCCTGTTTAAATAATCCTAATATCTAAATTTGTATCGGTCATTGATTCGATATAACTGCGTTTATTGGAAGTAATTAAGCTATAGCCTGCGCACAAGAGAAGAAGGAACAAACACGTATAGTATACACGCTTAAATAACAAAATTAAGTCAGTTTACGTTCAATGTGAACTTGATCAAAGTTCCAGTCTCGAATTATAGAGTTTCTTACTATCAGTTTACAAAATTCGATATTACGATTATGTACCGTATTTGAAAAACATAAAATGCTTTGTTCAATTTTAAATAAAACTAATATTTACCAAAGCGAATACGAAAAAAATGTTATCATCAAACTCAATTTTCAATTATCAAACTTAATCCAGCACAAATACAAATGTTATTCGTGCTTTTTTACTTTTACTACTTTTCAACTCTCTATAGTTCGAGATTTTAGTTCCGCTAACTTTCTTTCTACTGCGCATGCGCAACAGGAAAACTTGAATTACACGTAATAGTCAAAAATTCGAAAATTTTATCCTTTCGTGGCAGCGAAAGTAACCTAGGACTAGAGGTTCCATAACATTAATAATAATAAGGCAATAATATTAATATTAATAATAATGTAATCGAGTACTACTAACAATATTAATAATAATAATAATAATAATAATAATAATAATAATAATAATAATAATAATAATAATAATAATAATAGTATGGTAATGGCAAGATACACGCGGGTATAAATTAATCATTCCTTTCGTAATATCTACGACGTCTTCGGGATATTCTTTAGAAATTACTTTATTTCTGGTCAATATTCATTAACGAGCAACTTTTCTCTCTGTTTCTTATCACGATTTTTTCACTTCATCACAATTGTACCGTTAGAAATTATTCAAAACTTTGTTAAAATGTCCATGAAATATATGCAATTGCCGTATTGAATAAGCGAGTAATGAAGTTGCTGTTTCACTGAATAAAAGTGAAATCTCCCATGCGTGTGCTCAAGTATATAAGTTAAAAAAAGATTGGTACATCAATGCCTATTATTCTTAATCAATATTCATCATTTAACCATTAGGACCGAATTTTTACAAACCAACTCTAAACCACGACCCAATTTACAAATAAAAGATCGATGTGTAAATTAACTATCAACTATTAATCTCCAATCCTATGTGAAGATATAATGTTCGGACCAAATTTCTAAACTAACGTGGACAATTCATGCGGACTATTGGTGGTTGCTGCGCTACTTAGATCCAATGTGGCAGCCGGAAGACCAGGACTGACGCTGCCGGTTTCTTCCCGTGGCAAATGCTGCGATCTATTTAGCTTATTTCCAGGACTCGGTGGCGATCTATCTGCTGGTGTATCCGGTGGCGTAACCACGTTTCTGTGTCCGCTCACGTTCAGATGATTGTGCGTCGCCGCGATCGGAGCTGGCGATGAGAGCAACAAGGGCGGTGGAGACATTGACACGTGTCGATGATGATGATGGTGATGATAGTGTTGGTACTGTGCAGCTCGGCCGTGCGTTGCGTGGCTGGTATTTAGTTGGTTCGTCACGGGCCCGACTTTCGTTGGGCAGCCAGCATGGTGGATGGTTAACGGGCCACGTAGTTGTTGTTGCTGTTGTAGCTGGTGCTGGTTCTGGTGCTGTTGCAGCTGCTGCTAACGCTGCAGCTGTACTGCCGCTTCGCACTGTTCGCGCGCTAACGCCTTCACGGCATTCGTCTTCTCCTACGAAATAAGAATGATAGGTTAGGTTGTAGTCAGGGGCCATAACAAATTAAAAAAGTTATAATATAAGAATTTACATTTTAGTTGAAATGATTCTAGTTATGAATAAGTATTAAAGATGATTCAAATCTTTTTCGTTACCGATAACCATGGTGAAAACTCTTTTGGATTACTTTCAGCCATTATCAATCTTATTGTCAATACTACATGCTTGAAGTAGAAGGAGGTGTACAGAGAAAAAGACTTTTTCTCAGCAAATATAAGTGTAAATTCGACCAATTGCGAGGGGACGTAATCGCGAGGAGAGACGTCAACGGGTGTCGTAAATCCCCGTTACGATTATAACAATCGACACCACGAATTGATCGATCCCCTGATTTCCGTTGAGATAATAGGGGTGATTGAGTTTGTATAACACTGTGATTCACAGAATTATAAATTATATATTTCCAACACTTAGATTACACTGACGCAGAGAAATAAATAGTTAACAACTTGTCGCACGAAGATGCGATAGATATGTACGCTAGAGCAGGGCTCTTATAATGGAAATTAATGTATCAATGGACTTAGCACTATGATATGTTTAAGAGAGAAGATGTATGTTCGACAACACCGAGAACCGACAAAAGATTTGCGTGAAGTATGCGACTCTCGCGCTATGTGTAGACTGCCGCGTTAGTTGGTAGACTGTCTGTCGCTCTTTTTTTTTACGGAAGAAAAGTTCGGTGTGGGTGTGCCCCTGTGCCTAAAGAACGCGGATTCGTTGGTCCCACTTTCGTTAGGAAAAGTGAGGGTAACGAACCGCGGTGTCGATTGGTCATGACCTGCACTACTGCTCGAAGGGATGAGTAGGGAGTACATGACTGTGTGCGTGAGAAAAACCTAGCTTGTTTTATTACAGGGCTATTCGGATTTTCCTAATGGGTGCATACCCGCTTTCTCCGTGTTTTAAGTGCGACTAATAAACCCAAGGACACCTCTAAAACCGACTGTGTTTCGAGAATATTTTTAAGCTTTAGAAATTCTTCAAGACAAACGGATTGAAGACATATGGCGAAACAATGCAGGGAAGGGAAAGTTATGGTGGGTCCTTAGGTTTATTGAGGGTCGAAGTGACGTTACGCAGGCGGTTGTTGTCCGGTCGCGCGGGCTGGCGTGCAGATGTTTTAGGCGGCGTAACAATAATCGTTACTCAATTATTTTGTTCAACAGTTTTACAAATCTCCCAAAAATAAACGAGAATACGAAAATACACTGAATATCGCGTGTATGGTTATTTATAAAATCCCCTTGAAATAGTTGCGATCGCGGATCACATAAACAAACGAACCTGTCATTCTACAGAGTATCTTTTTCGGTGAAATTATGCAAACGTAAATGTAACTTCGGTAGCACTCCTCGAGAACTTGTAAGCTTATATCACTCTGACCCAACCAGTCCACTCTAAAGTGTATAATTTATAAAGGGGGATTATATTAATACGCGGAGGATGTGGTAGGTGGTAAGTTTTGCATATGAATGTTCGTTGATACAACGAATGGTTAAATGGAGGTTTTCATGAATGTGATAAGGACTAGATCGAATGTTTTAACACTTATAACTAGAATGCGTATTTTTATACAAGTTTGTAGTTTTACGAACATGATCAAAGAAATAAAATTTTAATCGAGATTTGTTTTCTTATATACGTATATTTTAGCGCATTTTAATAAAATAAAGATCAGCAATATAATTATAACGCTTCTTAAAAATGTGAAAAATCCTGGTTTCCTAAAAGCTTGTAATTGATTTCAGAAAAATTTTTATGAACTCTACCAGATAAATTATGGTAACTCTGAAAACAAAATTTCACGATAAAATAATTTCCGAGCAAAATACACATAAAAGATGATTTAGACGTGTTTGAACGTGTTCGTTTTCTTTTTTAATAGCGATATGTTCTTACCCTCTGCCACACGAAGACGTTATGGACCATTGCGCATCCACAAAACACGATGCCAAGGCCTATGAAAACCGACGTAACGATTGCCGGTGTGACACCAATTACCTCTCAGAGAAAAGACATCGACTCCCGACTGTCGGACGCCAACGCCGCGACGCATCTTAGTCCCCATCAGAGATAAGGCCCCAACCCCGACTTTCGGACTCCTTGGAATCCACACCAAACCCCCCAACATCCCCAAGCCAGGATGTATATAAGCCGAGACTTCACCCAGCCCGGGGAGTTCTCGTTCTAGTTGCTGTTCTTGTACAACACCCCTTTCTCTGTTCAACGTTATTCTACTGTAAGTGCCAAAGTCATAATAAAGTTCGATAAAAGAGTTAGTAATAGTTGGGCTACGACTCAGCTTTCTTTTCTCTCGCAACCCAAGTATCCATTTTACGTGACACCGGCGTCGAATGAAACTGGATTAATGTATACAATATCATACCTGAAAGCATTGTTAGAGTATCATTATAACACGTATGCCATAACAAGCGGGACAAAGAATCAGCGCAAATACATATTCTCAATACATATAATTCTCGAAGCGTAAACTATATACATATGCTTTTCATTGAAATTTTCAATACTAGTCGCAAATTATTTTTCAATTAATTTATTATTTAAGTCTTTATATATCAATTCTCGACGAATAAATTACATAAATTATAGAGAATCTATCTTCAGACAATAGAGAATTCAATATTTTTGGTCGTTAAGTAATTTACAAATTTCTAAAACGATTACGTTCGAAGTTTTGGACAGCATTTGAAGTTTCTAACATGACATTAAAAAAAAATAAATAAATTTTATGATATAATTAAAAAAACGTTGTAGTCTATCATAATTTCTATTGCGTCAAATTTATTAAAACGCAGTTTTCTTCTGAACAGAGTCAAAATGTCCGTCTTGAATCGAGTTCAACAGCTTAACGATCGATCGAGCGAATGATAGCTGTGTAAACCAGCATGACACAACGTAAACTTTAGATTAGATCTCGATCCATCCACCAGCCGTATTCATGCATGACATGAATATTCTGTTTCAGCTCTTTATAAATTAATCTGTTAAAACTTCCCTAAAAGACGATCATTTTTATTTTTCTAAGAAAAATAATGACTATTCGGCGTTAAAATTAACTTTATTTCCATTGGATTTCTAAACTGATTTCATACACTCAGAGATAGTTCACAGTATCTTTTAGATTCATGCCTGAATTCAAGAAAAATTAAATGTATAACTTATGTACTAGTATCTTTCAAAAGGTTAAAGTTGACAGAATTGAAGGAATTGGTTCTTACCAGTTAGAAAGACGGGAATGCTAATGAAAAACTCTCCGACAGCACATATCCGGCTGATGGATGATTTTTGCAGGTACTTGCTACTCCTGAAACAGACAAAATTTGAAGTGAAAGTCAGTTTCACGATTCTATGATAATTGAGCGAAATATAAATGTTAAGGAAATTCGAGGATTTGGGAATACAAATTATTGACTATATTTCCCACACAACAGTTATACATCTATATAACTCTCTGAAGAACGTCTTGCACGCACGCTGGTCGCCAACCGACTATCCTAGATTCTTCTAACATCTGACAACAGTCTTTTGTCTCCACTAAGTCCTTGACGCCCTCTAACCCTTACACACACACGCTCATGTACAGTGTAAATGTATCACTTCCCTAACAATAAAGGAACCAGTTTTTTGTTTAACAGCCAAGAATCTTTCAAAAATTCTACTGTAATTGATATTTCAAATATATTTAGTCAGACAAAGGATAATCATAATCGCAACGTTAATCTTAACTTTAATTCAAGGATCAAACAGTATCATTATACATATAAAAGTAAACATAAAGTCTATCCACATTATTGTTATTATTATTATTATTATTATATGTTATTCTATAATTGATTTTTATTTCTTTATTATCAATATTATTCTATTTTCTATAA
>NW_022883567.1:0-55939 GCF_011952255.1 Bombus vosnesenskii
ATATAACCAGACCGTAATTTATACAGATATGTATTATAGATATATATTTGTAAAACTGAAATCAGATGAAATAAATGTTGCCTGAGGTTTTAAACGTTTAATAAAAACAATATTTCATTTGGAAAAAAATGTAAGATATGTAAAATTACACATTGATCCTTTTGCTGGTCTTGTATCATAAATCATAAAACGTGTGGCCCGAAGAGCACGTGTCCGGTAGAGATACGTCACTTGTGTTAGGAATCGTTTTATAACCTATCACAGTAAGGGAACGTCCCAGTATAGCAGCCGAAGAATGCCGTGGAAGTTTTTGTACAAAGTACAATTGATCTACAATTGATATTTTCCGCAATACTTATCTGGTGTTCGGTCAGGGTGTCCCATACTCATGATATTTATGACAGTGGAATGGCGTTAGTAAATCAATTACAAAAATTTTCGAGATCAATTCTCGGTATTGCATCAAATTATTCAAAATATACAAGCAACACAACGTTGCCCTTTTTGCAGGCAACAAGAGGAATATCGACCACGCAACCACTTTCAGAAAAACAAGAGTAAGTGATACAAATTTTCTTGTGTTTTCCTTCTTTTTTTAATAGAATTTCAGTACTTACCTTCCAATATAAAATTGGTGTCAAAATAATAATGCTAATAATAATGTCTAAGAAATTTTTCTCTTTGTAGGAGTATAACATCTAGAAAAATAACATAGTATTAATAGAATAGTATTAATAAGAACAACATTGACAGTGAACAACTAAAAATATAACACTGTTATAAATATATGATATACGAATTTTATTTATGTATTATTAAGACAAGTATATCTTATTTTTAAATTATTTCTATTATCATAAGTGATACATATAATTAAGGTATAATTAAGAGAAGATTAATTGAAGAAACACAAAAAATAAAGAAAATAATTATATTGAGATAATTTTTATCTTTCATAAATATTATTTTCAGAGTAAATATAACGTTTGTTAAAGCAAGTGGAGAGAGAATCAAAGCAAAAGGGAAAGTTGGAGATACTATATTAGACATAGTAGTAAATAATGAAATTGATTTAGATGGATATGGTATGTTTTAAAGAAGCATAATTTACTTAATTTAAAATAAATAATTTTGAGGTAGAAAATATTTGAAAATTTTAATTTTTATCAAGTTTAATATTCTTATTATTTTTAACTTTTGATACTTTATTATATAAGTATGTTGTAATATTAAAATATAATTTATATAGGTGCTTGTGAAGGAACATTAACTTGTAGTACGTGCCATTTAATATTTTCGAAAGAAGTTTATGATGCACTTCCTGACAAACCAACAGATGAAGAATTAGACATGTTGGATTTAGCATATGAATTAACAGATACGTTAGTTCATAATAATCAGTATCAAATCATTCACATTATTAATTCTATTACCTTTTAATATTTTATAAAGTGAATTTTTCTATTTAAATTTATGTAAAAACAGGTTAGTATTGGGTATTTCGAAATCTGCATCTCAATGTAGAATTTCAAATCGCTATCTCTGAATACTACGAAACTGAAATTATAATAAATTTTCATAGTTTTTTATTTATGACCCTATAATCATTACAAATCTATGTTGGAATTAGCATATTTACAATGTTGATTTTCAAATGGATAAATAGAAATCTTATTGTGTATTAGTATTAATTTGTATAGCAATAAATATATTTATTGACATATTCAGTTATATAATATTTAATTTCAGGTCACGGCTAGGCTGTCAAATAGTAATGTCTAAGGAACTAGATGGAATTGAGGTAAGAGTTCCATCAACAATTAATGATGCAAGAGCATAACTGAAATTATCTATAGGTTTTTGAAAATTTGTATACAATGTTATACATCTCTTGTTAAAAAACCCTTGTTATAATTATTAAAATATTGGTATTAAAAAAATATAATAAAGAATCTTGTGTTTAAATGTGAAGCTTATATATATATACATATGTTATAATATAATTGCAATTTTGATATTTGTACATTGCCATTGTAAAAAGCCTATCCAATTATGAAGAAAATATATCTCTTATTTTTAATATACAGGGTGTCAATTTTAAAACGTTCATCTAAATTATTTTCGTTACTATTAAAGATAAGAAGAAATTACTAAGGAAGACTTAAATAGTTTTAAGATGTGTACTTGGTTATGATAAAAAAGACTCTTGTGGAATAAATTTTGCAACTTCTGAAAGATTAGATAAAAGCTTAGAACCTAAAAAATAATTTGAAATTAATTTCGTTTAGATATACTGTTTGATTTCTTAGCTATGGGCAAGTTTAAAAGATCATCAAACTCATGGTCAACAAAACAACAGAAATGTACATGCAATGCTTTTTCGTTTCACAACAAGTTATCTGACACTATCATCATTTTCGTGGCACATGCAACATTATCGATTCAGTATAGTAATGTTTTGGATTAAAACAAATGTCTCGACATTGGAGCAAAATATTTCAACCTTTAAGGACTAAAATTAAAACTTATGAGTTTGTTTATAATTTTAATAGATTTTATTAATATTGTGTTTACTGGTTTATTAATTACAAGAAAGTTTGTAAAAGACTGAAGTTTTACGTAAAAAGTACAAATATTCTTTCAACAAAATTAGTCAAATCACATCATTATTTATACATATTGTATATAAATAAAATATGCGGATATATTACTTTACCCTAGAATTAAAATTCAATAATATTGAAGAATCTTATTTATTCAGATTTTGTACATTATCGCTTCTAACCTCGGATAATAGAACAACAAATTAAATATTTTTAAACAAAAAAACTTTGTTCCTTTGTTTGATTTCCCTTGCTCGCGTTTCTTAACTACTTAGATATAAAATACTTACGTTTTCGAAAATTCATACTTCACAAGCTACTAAACGCTTTATCTGTTCAGAATAATTTATAATTCTATTAAGTTGGTATTTTGTACATATAAAACACTTTTGTACTATGCTTGTTATACATGGATCTAATATTTAACTTCTATATTTTGTTAAAAATATTCATTACACTCGTTCGATAAAGTGTACATTACACATCGTGAAATTTACATATTTTCACTTGGTTACCCTGCCCATTCGAATGAACGTTTGTTTTGTATATTATGTACACTGATCTGATCTTTGTAAACGCGAGTTTTACGATATTAATGAGAAATTTGCCAATTTAATGGAAGTTGTTAATTTTTTCTGGCACGTTTCACGTTAGCAGACATGTTTCTTAAGTTACAGTCGAAAAGTGTTTTTATGTAAAAGAATAGGAATGATCAAGTTATTTTAAGATGACAAGATATTTCACGTCTTCTATTTAAATATAGCGTTAAATTTTAATTCCGTCAATTCGTATATACTCATACATCGAATTTCCTTTTCTCATGTCATTTCTTTTCTTTCATTTCACATTTAATTACAAAGATAAAGTGTAAGTACGTTCCTCTTTAAAATTAATATCAAATGTCGCAAAATATACAAAAGTAAACTAAGAAGAGGGGTACATATTATTACACAAACTGTCGTTCATATTGCATATGTACATATGCAGTATAAAAACAATACTTTTTAGTTTTTAATCTCTTGTTTAAATAATCCTAATATCTGATTCGATATAACTGCGTTTATTGGAAGTAATTAAGCTATAGCCTGCGCACAAGAGAAGAAGGAACAAACACGTATAGTATACACGCTTAAATAACAAAATTAAGTCAGTTTACGTTCAATGTGAACTTGATCAAAGTTCCAGTCTCGAATTATAGAGTTTCTTACTATCAGTTTACAAAATTCGATATTACGATTATGTACCGTATTTGAAAAACATAAAATGCTTTGTTCAATTTTAAATAAAACTAATATTTACCAAAGCGAATACGAAAAAAATGTTATCATCAAACTCAATTTTCAATTATCAAACTTAATCCAGCACAAATACAAATGTTATTCGTGCTTTTTTACTTTTACTACTTTTCAACTCTCTATAGTTCGAGATTTGAGTTCCGCTAACTTTCTTTCTACTGCGCATGCGCAACAGGAAAACTTGAATTACACGTAATAGTCAAAAATTCGAAAATCTTATCCTTTCGTGGCAGCGAAAGTAACCTAGGACTAGAGGTTCCATAACATTAATAATAATAAGGCAATAATATTAATATTAATAATAATGTAATCGAGTACTACTAACAATATTAATAATAATAATAATAGTATGGTAATGGCAAGATACACGCGGGTATAAATTAATCATTCCTTTCGTAATATCTACGACGTCTTCGGGATATTCTTTAGAAATTACTTTATTTCTGGTCAATATTCATTAACGAGCAACTTTTCTCTCTGTTTCTTATCACGATTTTTTTCACTTCATCACAATTGTACCGTTAGAAATTATTCAAAACTTTGTTAAAATGTCCATGAAATATATGCAATTGCCGTATTGAATAAGCGAGTAATGAAGTTGCTGTTTCACTGAATAAAAGTGAAATCTCCAATGCGTGTGCTCAAGTATATAAGTTAAAAAAAGATTGGTACATCAATGCCTATTATTCTTAATCAATATTCATCATTTAACCATTAGGACCGAATTTTTACAAACCAACTCTAAACCACGACCCAATTTACAAATAAAAAGATCGATGTGTAAATTAACTATCAACTATTAATCTCCAATCCTATGTGAAGATATAATGTTCGGACCAAATTTCTAAACTAACGTGGACAATTCATGCGGACTATTGGTGGTTGCTGCGCTACTTAGATCCAATGTGGCAGCCGGAAGACCAGGACTGACGCTGCCGGTTGCTTCCCGTGGCAAATGCTGCGATCTATTTAGCTTATTTCCAGGACTCGGTGGCGATCTATCTGCTGGTGTATCCGGTGGCGTAACCACGTTTCTGTGTCCGCTCACGTTCAGATGATTGTGCGTCGCCGCGATCGGAGCTGGCGATGAGAGCAACAAGGGCGGTGGAGACATTGACACATGTCGATGATGATGATGGTGATGATAGTGTTGGTACTGTGCAGCTCGGCCGTGCGTTGCGTGGCTGGTATTTAGTTGGTTCGTCACGGGCCCGACTTTCGTTGGGCAGCCAGCATGGTGGATGGTTAACGGGCCACGTAGTTGTTGTTGCTGTTGTAGCTGGTGCTGGGTCTGGTGCTGTTGCAGCTGCTGCTGACGCTGCAGCTGTACCGCCGCTTCGCACTGTTCGCGCGCTAACGCCTTCACGGCATTCGTCTTCTCCTACGAAATAAGAATGATAGGTTAGGTTGTAGTCAGGGGCCATAACAAATTAAAAAAGTTATAATATAAGAATTTACATTTTAGTTGAAATGATTCTAGTTACGAATAAGTATTAAAGATGATTCAAATCTTTTTCGTTACCGATAACCATGGTGAAAACTCTTTTGGATTACTTTCAGCCATTGTCAATCTTATTGTCAATACTACATGCTTGAAGTAGAAGGAGGTGTACAGAGAAAAAGACTTTTTCTCAGCAAATATAATTGTAAATTCGACCAATTGCGAGGGGACGTAATCGCGAGGAGAGACGTCAACGGGTGTCGTAAATCCCCGTTACGATTATAACAATCGACACCACGAATTGATCGATCCCCTGATTTCCGTTGAGATAATAAGGGGTGATTGAGTTTGTATAACACTGTGATTCACAGAATTATAAAGTATATATTTCCAACACTTAGATTACACTGACGTAGAGAAATAAATAGTTAACAACTTGTCGCACGAAGATGCGATAGATATGTACGCTAGAGCAGGGCTCTTATAATGGAAATTAATGTATCAATGGACTTAGCACTATGATATGTTTAGGAGAGAAGATGTATGTTCGACAACACCGAGAACCGACAAAAGATTTGCGTGAAGTATGCGACTCTCGCGCTATGTGTAGACTGCCGCGTTAGTTGGTAGACTGTCTGTCGCTCTTTTTTTTTTTACGGAAGAAAAGTTCGGTGTGGGTGTGCCCCTGTGCCTAAAGAACGCGGATTCGTTGGTCCCACTTTCGTTAGGAAAAGTGAGGGTAACGAACCGCGGTGTCGATTGGTCATGACCTGCACTACTGCTCGAAGGGATGAGTAGGGAGTAGATGACTGTGTGCGTGAGAAAAACCTAGCTTGTTTTATTACAGGGCTATTCGGATTTTCCTAATGGGTGCATACCCGC
This sequence comes from Bombus vosnesenskii, assembly GCF_011952255.1. NCBI lineage: Eukaryota > Metazoa > Arthropoda > Insecta > Hymenoptera > Apidae > Bombus > Bombus vosnesenskii. The sequence goes on from NW_022883567.1 coordinate 6,222, forward strand.
TTTCTCCGTGTTTTAAGTGCGACTAATAAACCCAAGGACACCTCTAAAACCGACTGTGTTTCGAGAATATTTTTAAGCTTTAGAAATTCTTCAAGACAAACGGATTGAAGACATATGGCGAAACAATGCAGGGAAGTGAAAGTTATGGTGGGTCCTTAGGTTTATTGAGGGTCGAAGTGACGTTACGCAGGCGGTTGTTGTCCGGTCGCGCGGGCTGGCGTGCAGATGTTTTAGGCGGCGTAACAATAATCGTTACTCAATTATTTTGTTCAACAGTTTTACAAATCTCCCAAAAATAAACGAGAATACGAAAATACACTGAATATCGTGTGTATGGTTATTTATAAAATCCCCTTGAAATAGTTGCGATCGCGGATCACATAAACAAACGAACCTGTCATTCTACAGAGTATCTTTTTCGGTGAAATTATGCAAACGTAAATGTAACTTCGGTAGAACTCCTCGAGAACTTGTAAGCTTATATCACTCTGACCCAACCAGTCCACTCTAAAGTGTATAATTTATAAAAGGGGATTATATTAATACGCGGAGGATGTGGTAGGTGGTAAGTTTTGCATATGAATGTTTGTTGATACAACGAATGATTAAATGGAGGTTTTCATGAATGTGATAAGGACTAGATCGAATGTTTTAACACTTATAACTAGAATGCGTATTTTTATACAAGTTTGTAGTTTTACGAACATGATCAAAGAAATAAAATTTTAATCGAGATTTGTTTTCTTATATACGTATATTTTAGCGCATTTTATGCATTTTGCGCCATTTGCGTACTTTTCAATTTCGCACGAATAAAATAAAGATCAGCAATATAATTATAACGCTTCTTAAAAATGTGAAAAATCCTGGTTTCCTAAAAGCTTGTAATTGATTTCAGAAAAATTTTTATGAACTCTACCAGATAAATTATGGTAACTCTGAAAACAAAATTTCACGATAAAATGATTTCCGAGCAAAATACACATAAAAGATGATTTAGACGTGTTTGAACGTGTTCGTTTTCTTTTTTAATAGCGATATGTTCTTACCCTCTGCCACACGAAGACGTTATGGACCATTGCGCATCCACAAAACACGATGCCAAGGCCTATGAAAACCGACGTAACGATTGCCGGTGTGACACCAATTACCTCTCAGAGAAAAGACATCGACTCCCGACTGTCGGACGCCAACGCCGCGACGCATCTTAGTCCCCATCAGAGATAAGGCCCCAACCCCGACTTTCGGACTCCTTGGAATCCACACCAAACCCCCCAACATCCCCAAGCCAGGGTGTATATAAGCCGAGACTTCACCCAGCCCGGGGAGTTCTCGTTCTAGTTGCTGTTCTTGTACAACACCCCTTTCTCTGTTCAACGTTATTCTACTGTAAGTGCCAAAGTCATAATAAAGTTCGATAAAAGAGGATTAATAGTTGGGCTACGACTCAGCTTTCTTTTCTCTCGCAACCCAAGTATCCATTTTACGTGACACCGGCGTCGAATGAAACTGGATGAATGTATACAATATCATACCTGAAAGCATTGTTAGAGGATCATTATAACACGTATGCCATAACAAGCGGGACAAAGAATCAGCGCAAATACATATTCTCAATACATATAATTCTCGAAGCGTAAACTATATACATATGCTTTTCATTGAAATTTTCAATACTAGTCGCAAATTATTTTTCAATTAATTTATTATTTAAGTCTTTATATATCAATTCTCGACGAATAAATTACATAAATTATAGAGAATCTATCTTCAGACAATAGAGAATTCAATATTTTTGGTCGTTAAGTAATTTACAAATTTCTAAAACGATTACGTTCGAAGTTTTGGACAGTATTTGAAGTTTCTAACATGACATTAAAAAAAATAAATAAATTTTATGATATAATTAAAAAAACGTTGTAGTCTATCATAATTTCTATTGCGTCAAATTTATTAAAACGCAGTTTTCTTCTGAACAGAGTCAAAATGTCCGTCTTGAATCGAGTTCAACAGCTTAACGATCGATCGAGCGAATGATAGCTGTGTAAACTAGCATGACACAACGTAAACTTTAGATTAGATCTCGATCCATCCACCAGCCGTATTCATGCATGACATGAATATTCTGTTTCAGCTCTTTATAAATTAATCTGTTAAAACTTCCCTAAAAGACGATCATTTTTATTTTTCTAAGAAAAATAATGACTATTCGGCGTTAAAATTAACTTTATTTCCATTGGATTTCTAAACTGATTTCATACACTCAGAGATAGTTCACAGTATCTTTTAGATTCATGCCTGAATTCAAGAAAAATTAAATGTATAACTTATGTACTAGTATCTTTCAAAAGGTTAAAGTTGACAGAATTGAAGGAATTGGTTCTTACCAGTTAGAAAGACGGGAATGCTAATGAAAAACTCTCCGACAGCACATATCCGGCTGATGGATGATTTTTGCAGGTACTTGTTACTCCTGAAACAGACAAAATTTGAAGTGAAAGTCAGTTTCACGATTCTATGATAATTGAGCGAAATATAAATGTTAAGGAAATTCGAGGATTTGGGAATACAAATTATTGACTATATTTCCCACACAACAGTTATACATCTATATTACTCTCTGAAGAACGTCTTGCACGCACGCTGGTCGCCAACCGACTATCCTAGATTCTTCTAACATCTGACAACAGTCTTTTGTCTCCACTAAGTCCTTGACGCCCTCTAACCCTTACACACACACTCTCATGTACAGTGTAAATGTATCACTTCCCTAACAATAAAGGAACCAGTTTTTTGTTTAACAGCCAAGAATCTTTCAAAAATTCTACTGTAATTGATACTTCAAATATATTTAGTCAGACAAAGGATAATCATAATCGCAACGTTAATCTTAACTTTAATTCAAGGATCAAACAGTATCATTATACATATAAAAGTAAACATAAAGTCTATCCACATTATTGTTATTATTATTATTATATGTTATTCTATAATTGATTTTTATTTCTTTATTATCAATATTATTCTATTTTCTATAATGATTCAATTATAGATCTTATTTTTTGTCAATCATATTTCACTGAAAAGATCACTTTGAAAATAATCTAATAGTAAAAAATGAAAAATAATCTTTTTCTACCTTGTCTTCATTTTTTACAAACTCTGTCCACCGCCGTAAACCTATTAAATGCATGAAACGACAAAGCAAAGCTGCTTCACATAATTCCCCGCTCACGCAGTGTCAATCAGCTCACGACCGCAAACGATACTGCTAATTTCCAGCGACCACGAACGATTTCACCGTAATTGCCGGTGTGAAATTTACCAATACGTGCTCGAATTGGTCAATAATGGATAGAGCGCTCTTGCACACACTAATCTACCAACAAATAATATTGACTCAATTGAACAACAGCGCCTAGATTAACGGACAAACCGCATGTTCCAAACAGATTTACAATCACGGCAGAAAATACATGCCGTTATAGATGTTTCCTGGTCAAGACTAATTTCCACGCGTTAAGAACATTGTAACCGGAATCTAGGAAGAACTAGCACTTCCTGGAATAATACTATTGTGTCCTCGATGAATGTCTCTCCGCAATGCCCTCGAGTGAGTTGTTTTTGTCTTTGGTCGTACGACGTCCGGGATGAGAATTCGGGGAACGGTTTTGCGCTGCTTTAATACTCGCACAACCATCCATCCATGGGACTGCATCTTTTTAGGAGGACCAGTGATTAATCTTTTCCCACTCATTTTCATCTCTAATTTCTCATGAGGCTAAGATTCCTGCATCTTTTATCATAATAATTTATTAATACTATTAATAAATTGAGACAATTTTACACGTCGTATTTTGCGTTATAAGATGACTTGTAATTTGTAAAATTTACCTGTAAAATTCCTTTGTTTGTTTTACCGAAGCAATAGTTGGCATTTCTATACGACAATAAGAATTTGTTAATACTAATAATTTGTAAGGTTATCATGTTATCATTCTTCTAATGGATAGTATATTATTGAAACTTTTTTAATATTGAAACGCGATATTTTTTTGGAGAAGAAGTGCATAGTAGTAAAGAGTTGAATTCTACGGACGTAAAAAGTGGACATAACATTTTCTGTACATGGAGTCGCCTGGCCTAAACATTTTATGATTTCCGGGCAAAATACAGACGAATCCAGCGCTGATTTTAAAGTAGCTTCATCCAAATAAGCCACAATAAGAAATTCCCACGAAACAGTTGCGTTCATCCCCTTTCGAGGTCGCCGACCTCTTTGAATGCGTTTCAAGAGCGTCGTACCAATGAAACTTCGAGTTCTAAACTAATTTCTCAGCCTTTTGCGTTAAATTTAACCTTCCGCGTTAGTGTATTTCGGACGAGCTCCTATTTTGCGCTTTCGTCGACTTCACCAACGTAACACGCAGCATCCGCAAGTAAAACTGTCTCTTAAATTTGATGTGACACCAATACACGACGAGAAGAATCACAATGCCATTTTTATTCCACTTCGTTAATTTTTCGTCGTAAGGTTTAGCTGTAAATAGGATTAAAAAAATTTAGATTAACGAGGAATTTAAAATTGATCTGTTAAATCAACAATTTCCATTAGTTGTCAATAGATTTTATAAGCCTCAGATTACTGAGAAATTATACACATTGCAAAATATTTATCATTGGTTACCCACGCTACACGTAAATTTGATCAATCTACCAATGCACTAACACTGCAATAAATTTCTATTGCAACATTCCACGCTCCTTTGCCGCACCTTAAACTCCTCGCTAGATTTATTCCACCTTAAAGTGTCACATAACTCCTACGACACCGATATCAAATCTTAAACTCCACCAAATTCCAGAGAAACTTGATTTCGTCGAAAGTAAGAGATTAAACTTAAAAAGCAATTTATTTCATCTTTAAACTATCCCAAACTTCTTAAATATAATTTATATATATAAAATATTATACACTTATTGTGTGCATTATATATTTCAAGAACTTTGCAATAAAAAATAAAACTTATTACATTTAAGATATGGTTATATTGCACAGGCTCGAATATGATAAAGAGGTTAAATAAATGTCTCGAATCTCCGCAACAAACTCACACAAACCACCTAAAACACGTATACACAATGTGCATTCACTACGAACTCGACTCCCATTCCCTGCCAAAATCATAGGCATGCAGAGTCAATTTCACTGCTCGAGCTAGTTGAATAGGGAAGAAGGTCGAGAGCTGGAGTTAAGGAGCATAGTTGGTAAAGAATCGCGTGCCGCCGCGCCATTAAGATCAAGCCCACGATCTCAACAATAAATATTAGACGGTTCTCTGACCTGCATTTCGCGTGCGACTCGGGACGATTCAAAAACGCGTAAATTTCCCATGAATCGAATCAAACGTTCGCGATTTATCGCATTTAGGTTATATCGATATTGTCCACGAGTGGAGGCATTCAAACACAGATTGCTTTGTGTCACTCTATCGTAACTGCCCGTAATACATGATAATTTAATTTCGAATTCTTTCGAATATATGCACGTAACGAAAAATTTGTATTGGTTAGTCAATTGCAGACCAACCAGTTGTTAGCCAGTGAAAATAATGTAGATAATAATAGTGAAGAATTAGCTCGAGAAGAGTAAACAAACAAGGCGCCTTAATAAAAGGCACAATGTGGGTCCGCAAAGTGATGGGATTTCGGCGCATGCGCATTGTTTCGCATCAACTTACAATTAGACATGCACGAAAGCTTCATTTCTGCCGCATACATACTTGGATTCGCGTGCATGAAATTCACAAAGTAGGTTATTGCTTGAAAAACAGCTTTAATCGAGCGAAGCTTTTAACCAGACTGAAATCAAGTCTTGGTTTCTTTAGAAATTCAGATGGAATAAGAGAAACCTATTTTATCTGTGGATAAAGGTTAGGCTGCATCGGTTGGCTTATATGACTTTCCGGTGACTTTGAAGGGTAATACGGCGCCGGCGGTCGAGAAGGTAACTTCTCTATTGAACGAGATCTCATTGATCTCGTCTAAGCAGGAAGAGTCTGTCGGCCCTTTGATTTTATACGAGTCTTTCCATTCACGATCGTGCGAGCTGGCTACAGTCGACGACACGGACCCCCGACAAAACTGTCTGAGCCTATTCAAGGCGACGTCAAATAGTTTCACTCGGAGAGATGAATGGAGATAAGAATCACCGGAGCGTCTCTGCGCTTCGATGACAATGATATTTGGTAAATCCTCTTCTTGTTTCTCGTTTTGAAAGAAGGTTGTAAAGAAGAGTGCTACTAGATCGTCTAGGGAAATCACACGGTATATATTGCGTAATGCTATTGATTTATCAAAAATAACAAGAGGTTAAGGAGCTTTGGGAAGGTTGATTCAATTTTTTATAACCTGACATCTCTTTGAACAAATGTCTTAAGAAACGCTTGAATAAAATGTTAAAAAAAATAATAATCTTTTAATGAAATAATCATCTAAAATGAAATCTTTTCCTGTATTTTTAGACAATAAGATTTACTATATCCTACGCCATAATAAGAATCAATTTGCTATGAACTGGTATCTCGGAAATTGTAAGAATTCAGAAAATATAAGGAGGCCGGAAGAGGTAAATGAAATCCACAGAAACATTGACCCAACCTCAGCCCAGTTAGCCAACAAACTAAAATATCTCGCTGCCTTTTCTATATTTACGACCAGAACGTGGTCATTAATTGAGTCTAGCGACTGCACCGTAGACGAGTCACTGACCGATGTTGCTTTAATGGATATGCGGAAAATCACGTGTTCCAGGTTCCAGGGATGTAGTTGTTTTCATTTCCGGAGAATACGGTCGACTCGCGTGTGTATACCAATCTATCTGAGGATAGGTGTTCGTTAGAATTACTAACTATATTACTTTCAACCTTGTGATTAAAATTTTTAAACGTCACTTAATAGCAATTCAGTCGAGTAAGTACAAACTTTCAAATGTCCTAATTTTCAAATCTTTATATTTTTTAATCTCAAAGATATTTTATTATTTGCCGTAGATCAAGCTTCGTGTTACCGGTACTGTAACATTACAATCCTACGAGAAGCAGAAAATAGTGAAAAAATCTGACCTAATAGATAGTAGTCAATATTCCTTTGACGCGTCTTATGCGAACCGCAGTTAGAGGAAATGCAAATAAGCTCTTGCGAAACGGTTTGCCGCACGACAAGCCTACGAACAACGCCCAATGCAAGTTCGGTGGGAGTTACAGGAAGAGGGACGTCTAAAATCAACTAGGAATCCCTATTCAATCGTCTAATTTTCGATTCCGGCATTGAACTTCCCGAAGAAAATTAAATACAATTCCGACTCGAGATTTAATTTCAGTCTCGTAGCTAATGCAATCTAATCGCGTTTGCAAGGCTACGCTTCCGATCAGAAGCCACGCGCTTCGATCGCGTACTTTCCGCATCGGAAGCGTACGCTTCGGTACTAACCGCGTCGATTTTCAAAGGAATCATTGGACACCGGAAGAAGAAGAAGGAGTAAGAATAAAAGCACGTAAACCGGCAGGAAGTCAATCGAGACAAAATCGATATCGTTGAAAGTCGAAAAAAGACCCGAATTTAGGCTACAGTACATATTCGAATTGAATATATTCAAGGTTTAGATTTTCCTCTCCTGAAAATTATAAACATAAATGAGTCGACAAGCGATCTTGAAAAGCGTCTGTTCCATCTAGATTATGTAAATTGCGTGAATTACCGTTAGCCATAATTCATAATTTATCGAAAAAGCGCGCTTCTTCTCAACCACGCTTTCCCCTACCAGCATCGACATTATCGGCAGATCGATAAGTATCAAAATACCACAAAGATATTAATCTCATCTTTCTTCTAACCGCGAAAAAATGCCGCGCAAATGATAAAACAACAGATCAGCCAGAAACATCGAATTCTCCACGCTTCCGACTGCAAGAAGAAAAACAAAGTTATTTGTGTATGATGGAAACGTCTCTGGACGATGCTCTTGTCACAGACGAAATTCGAGCAGCTGTATATAACAAACCGAAATTCCGAACGCCTTATCGCGTGTGACCGTCCGGTCAGCATCCGTTCTCAGCCGCCTGAGTGGCATTCGATCACTCCAGCCGTTCTCCGAATTTTACACTAAGTATAAACAAAACCTTCTCCCACTCCAACGAATGGAAGAATATAAATTCTCCCTTCAAAATCATCCAGTCAGTCTAATAAAAAAATTCTTAACTAATCCAAGTATCGAAAGTGTATCATCGCGAACCGAAAAAATTGTATAAATTGAGTAAAAAATAAAAAGAACTTTATCTCCTTGTCGGAAATTAACAAGTTCCTTACTTTTTACCTTAATTTTACACGACACTCTTAAGCGGTCGAGTGCGCGCGAGAATAGCATCGCGGATCGGCATTTCCACGGTGAGGATTGTAAAATGGTTACGCAGATGATGGATCATACGCATGGACCGTAGAGACTATCGTGAATGATGGATCAGACACACATACGCGTTCTTCGCTCTTCCGATATTCTTCGTAACAACTGCTGCGATCTCGTCATTGGAAACGATCTCGGGAAATTCAATCGAATATCGAGGAAATTTATAGAAAGCTACAGCTGTGTTCGAGTATTATTCTAGAGAAAAGTGGTTAACTCTATGAGACTAACGATACAATACGTCTCAAGATAACTTTTAGGAAAATGATTGTACCTTTAAAATTCTTTCGACACTTTTCGGTATATTCTTGTCATTGATTCTGAAAGTATTTGATTAATTTGCTGGTTAATAGGAAGTTGGTTAAAACCGAAGTTAGTTAAAGAAATAAGTAAACACGAAACCCGTGGATACTCTAGACATATGATTCTACCTGCACGCGACAAAAATATTCATGATCTGAACAAGGAAAGAAGTATTGTTAGATTCGCGTCATGCTGCAAATGAAAGATTTACAGCTCGAACCCAATTATCTGTTACATTACATTCTCGGGCACGTGTAGGCTGAACGTCATGATATATGAACACAAGTATAGAAAGAACAACATGGATATTTCGCGCGAAGAAAACGAAGCTTCACATATACAGTGTATAACCACTCGACAGTATTTGCTCACGAAAAATACGAGTTGTTAAAGTCTAACAAAAATTACGTATACAGTGGCAAAGAAGAAAACTGTTATGCCGTTTACTCTTATTTCTAATTGACAGAAAGTCGTCAACGAACAAAGAGCGCTTTTTCTTATTCTCTGTACCTTCGCGATGCAATCACAGAAATTCTCCAAAATGCTTCGTGTCGACTAAACAAAGAAAAAAAAATGGCAGCTGCTAAGAGCAAACTACCTCCGGAATTTTCTTCGTTTCTAAGTGAACCAGGAAGAAAGAAGAGAAGGGTTAATGACGCCGAAACTGAAGGGTGGCCACGGATCGTTTGAAAGGGGCCACGACAACCGTTACGATTCAGTCGCGCCTGTTCCTCTTCCTAGGTTACCACGCCGAACCATTGCGCGCTTTTACGAGCGTTCCCGCGATAGTTTCCTGGCACTTGCTCGTCCTTTCAACGAAGGGTCGATCGGTTAATTTAAACTCTCGAAGGCTTTGTCCAGTCGGTAACATCGATAAGCTTAAGTCGAAATACGGATTTCTCGTAAATTCAGAATTTTATTGCCACCAGGATGTATATGGAGGCGACAGATGAAGAACACGATGTAAATTAGATTTCTTGCTTTTATAGAGAAGCAATTTTTAAATTGAACACCAGTCGTCGATCGGTTCTGTAGATCGTTTTTAATAACAAAATAAATTTGGTTAGTCCATAAAGGTTTGTTCGTGTGAATCTTCCCATAGATCATCCGTAACGTAAATGCCGCTATAACCGGCTGCAGATACATTTTCCTTGAACATGTGGCGGCACTTGACAGTAAACTTCCCAACAGTTTACGTCGCTTGACGCACGACACAAAGACCCTATACCTGCGGACAAGATGATTGCCAGATGTCGATACATTCGTACCGAATATTTCCAGCTAGCCTAAGGACCGCTATAAATCTTAGGATTTATTTTAGCTAAGGTCCTCCAAAGAGACAAACAGTCTTTGTTTATCAGTCTCGAAGTCGACCACCTACCACGGGGACACACGAGAAATCTGCTATCTCTCACATACGACGCTGCCCGCTAGCAACACCCTCTCAAGGGCAGCTAGCACCCTTTTCCAACGACCAACACGAATTAGCCAATAAACATTAACGTACATTTCCCTCACTTTCCGAACCAAAGCTTTTCTCAACGAATCCGATGCCTTCGCATCCTTGGACACATCCCAACGAGTCTTCCTCCGCAGCAGCATCGCGACAAAAATGTCAGTCTATTACCGCGAGTTACCGCAGTATATCACGATCGTTATACTTACACGGTTCGAGCCGAATAATTATCTAAGCTCTCGACATCTCGTGCAATCATTGTCCGCACTCGCAGCGTATCTCGAATCGTAGCTATCCAAGCTCTATCTAATAACCGCGCATTCGCGAACCGAATACAATCGCGAATCCTGCATCAAGTGTACTCATTGACATTAGAGTGAATAAACATTTATCGTTCAAGAAATCTGAGTTTTCCTTCCGACCCTATCACGACATACCACCTCAAATTGGTGACCCCGACGTGATTATCCCCGAGTGCTCGTGAAATGTAACACAATGAATCTAAATCAGTTCGAAATGACCAATAACGCCCACTCCGCACGTACGAAGGCCGGCGGGGACAACGCAGACTCGATTAGCGCCCTTCTCCGCGTGCCACCGTTCTGGTCTGACGACGTCGACTTGTGGTTCAAGATGCTGGAAGTGCAGTTCGAAACTGCCCGGATCACTAGTGACCAAGAAAAATACCAGGTCGTCATCGCGAATCTCGACAAGTCGCACGCGAGATTAATTCGAGACGTATTCGACGCCGCACCGGCGACAGAGCGTTACGAGTACGTCAAAAAGGAGCTCATCAAGCGATTGGGAGAGTCGTACGCCAAGAGACTCCGACAGGTAATCGAGAACGAGCAAATGGGGGACAGGAAGCCCTCTCAGTTTTACCGTGATCTCAAAAGCCTAGCCACCAATTCGTTAGCAGACGATGTCATTTTCACCGTCTGGGAAGGTCGACTTCCACAGCGCATACGGAGCATCCTAGCCTCTGTACAGAACAACGATCCGGACTCCCGCATACAAATTGCCGATAACATTTACGAAGCCACCCTGGAATCAGGGCAGATCGCCGCGGCCAGCGCAGGCCGACTACCTGCGATAACCCTCCCACCTGGCCAGAATAGCGGAATAGGCGACGCCATGACAGCCTTCGCCAACTTGGTCACCGAGCGGGTAGCGCGAATGGACGCCCATATGAGCGAGATGCGAGCGCTAGTAGCCGAGCAAAGAAGCAATGAACACCGTAGGGCACGAGTACAATCACGCTCGCGTACACGATCCCGCCGCCGTTCGCGCCCTCGCGATACGCTGCGGCAAGACGGGCTGTGTTACTATCACACACAGTTCCGAGAAAGCGCGAGAAAGTGCACACCCCCTTGCTCCTGGAACTCGGAAAACCGGACCAGCCGTCCGTAAAAGCGGCAAACGACGACGGTTTGGCATCTAGCCGCATATTCGTAACGGACAAGAACTCGCGGATCTCCTACCTCATCGACACCGGCGCAGATGTTTGCGTATACCCGCGCAACAAGCTACACGGACACGTGAACAGAAGCGAGTACGAGCTGTTCGCGGCCAACCTGTCCCTACCTAAACCTGTCCCTACGCAGAGCATTTAAGTGGGATTTTACCGTAGCCGACGTCAAAACACCCATCATTGGCATGGATTTTCTAAGCCACTCCGGGTTGCTCGTGGACCCGCGAAACAAAAGGCTTATCGATACGATAACACAGACGTCATCAAGGGGATACACCGCCACAACAGACGAAGCGTCCGACAAGACCGTCATCGGCGAATCACCATACCACCAACTCCTGGCAGAATTCCCGGACCTCACCCGCCCACCGATCTTCGGAAAAGAGAGAATTCGACACGGTATGCTACACCACATCGAAACTACACCTGGTCCACCAGTCTACAGCAAACCGCGTCGGCTTGCACCTGATCGACTTAAAGAGGTAAAAGCGGAATTTGAACACATGATCGAGCAAGGCGTGATGCGACCATCGAAAAGCCCGTGGGCATCACCCCTGCACGTAGTGCCGAAAAAGGACGGAAACCTGCGTCCATGTGGCGACTACCGTGCGTTGAACGCCCGCACCGTACCCGACAGATACTCACCGCCACATATCGAAGACTTCGCGCAACATCTGCATAGTAAGCGAATCTTTTCAAAAATCGATCTAGTCCGCGCTTACCACCAAATTCCGATTGCGTCCGAGGACATTGAAAAAACCGCGATAACAACGCCTACCGGACTTCTCGAAACAACAAATATGATGTTTGGACTTCGGAACGCCACGCAAACATGTCAGCGGTTCGTCGACGAAATCATACGCGGGCTCGATATCGTCTACGCGTACATCGATGATTTTCTCATAGCCTCGGACGACGAAAACCAACATCGCGAACATTTGAAAATCTTGCTCAACCGTCTCAATAATTACGGCGTTGTGATAAACCCCACGAAATGCGAATTCGGCGTGCACGAAATCACATTCCTCGGATACTCGGTAAACCCCGACGGAATTAAGCCGCCGCCCGAAAATGTCGAAGCGATTGTAAAATTGTCGAAGCCCGCGAACGCCAAGCAACTACGTAGGTACCTCGGTATGATAAACTTCTACCGACGTTTCATACCGGGGGCCGCAAAAACACTTAAGCCGCTCAACGACCTGTTAAAAGGCGCGAAAAAGGGCAACGCGCCCATCGAGTGGTCGGAGCAGTAGGAAAACAGCTTTCGCGAATCGCAACGTGCACTCGTGGACGCCACGATGCTGGCGCATCCGATACCAGGTGCGCCTATCAGCCTCACGGTAGATGCGTCCGACTACGCAATGGGGGCAGTATTACAACAACGCGCGAATAACCAATTACAACCGCTAGGATTCGCAACGAAATCTTTGACCCCCGCTCAGCAAAAATATAGCGCGTACGATCGCGAACTACTCGCGATATACACCGCAGTCAAACATTTTCGACACGCCTTAGAAGGCAGAAACTTCACAATATAGCGACAACCGTTGCCTCGGCCCTCCTCTCTACATAGATAGCTCGTTTCGGCGTACCTTCAAAAATAACGACTGATCAAGGACGCCAGTCCGAATCAAACCTATTCAATGAACTATGCCGGTTGCTCGGCATTAAGCATTTACGCACAACAGCCTATCACCCCGCATCCAACGGAATGGTAGAGCGCCTACATCGACAATTAAAAGCAGCAATAAAATGTCACAATACGAGCAACTGGGTAGAAGTCCTGCCAATTGTTTTATTAGGCATAGAAACCGCTATCAAGGAGGACCTGAACGCAACGGTAGTCGAAATGGTTTACGGTACTAGCATACGATTGCCGACAGAATTCTTCGTACCAACGAAGCAACAGGCCAACTCGGAATTCGCGAACCGTTTAAAGGAGCGAATAGAGAAAATCAGTCCTCACCCGATTACGCGACACGGCGAGAAGAAAACCTTCGTGTTCCGCGAGCTCGAAACATCACCATACGTATTTATACGCCATGACGCTCCAAGCTCTATCTTATAACCGCGCATTCGCGAACCGAATACAGTCGCGAATCCTGTATCAAGTGTACTCATTGACATTAGAGTGAATAAACATTTATCGTTCAAGAAATCTGAGTTTTCCTTCCGACCCTATCACGACATACCACCTCAAACAAATAAATCAAAATCGTAAAGTATGTTATAAATAAAATCTGACTTCACGAGGTGTTGATCCCTCATAAAAGAAGTCTTTTATATCTCGCAGATGATTCATAACATGACGTCTACTTTAACTTGTTCCTTATACCTCCTTGTCGAAAAAGTTAATAGTTTACAAATTCGAACATTACATATGTGACGGAAGAAAAGAGAGAGAGAGAGAGCGTTTCGTCCCGGGACTACCGGTGGACTCGTCAGTAAGGCTATGCCCGGTAGTCCCTGCCTTAGACGTAGAGCGAGTCTCGCTAGGTGCGGTATTTATATCAATCGCTCGTATATTCGACCACTAGCGAGTTAGACAGACAGACTCGTTGTCGTCGTAGCCCTCTAGTGTTGGCGGTTGGTACCCGCGGCTCGACCTGTCGGCGTCCTATTGATACCGATCCGCCACACATATCTACATAACATCGGCCATTATATTTGCCAAACCAAATTTGTTTTCTTGTAACATTCTGTGATTAATTAATGCTACAACAAACTTAATATAGAGTGTCACGTGCAAAATTTGCACGATAAATCAGATGACTACGATACAATCTTCAAATACGATCGTATCTTTCGTATACAAATTGATAGTTTCCACCTAACTGACAGATTTTTATACCCTTGGAAAAATAACGTCTTGACGAACAATTCACGCCAATCAACGCCAAGAATGAATCACGCAAATTCTACTGGAAGTCCTCTATTCACTTTTTCGATTTATCATCAGCTGGAAACATCAAAATTATCGGCTGGTGATTGGGAATTAATCGAAAAATAAATTACAAGCATTGAGACACGCGAGTGCCCGTTTCTTTCTCTATTTTTCTGTCTGCTTGTTGGAATATTAAGGCGCAGTCACGGCCCGCCAAATTTATTCCCGTTCCGTAGTGCCCTGTGTCGGTGAAAAAATTTGAAATGCCGGATTCGAAGGCGTGGAATGCCAACAGCCACGACAGAGAGCCCTCTTCTCTCTTTCTGGTGGAAAGACGAACGGGTGCACGCGTATGCTCGGACGCTCTGACGCACGAAGAACCGCCCGTGAACAGAAACCAGACACGCGTGTAACGTTAAACCGGGCCGTCGATGAAAAACGAACAAGACTTTCGCGACCGATGGGCGTTTTCAATGACAGATCGAATCGTTCAGTTTCACGGTTCGTTCGGGGTCACAGTAGCGTTCATCTTGGCATAAAAACGCGCTAGAGACGATTTCTCATACATTGGTTAAAGTTGATGTGTGTTTCGGCGAATTGTCGTTTGGAGGAGCGATACACCTAAAGAAACGCACATATTCATAAGAATCTACGTTTCGTATTCTTCGTATAGATATCTTTATTTTTATTGGTCGTATCATGTTCGATGTAATAGTTGGTTTTTTAGCTAGTGAATTAACAAGATTTAATAAGAAATTTAGTACAAATGCTCCATGCGTCGTGTTTGACACGTCGTTGTTAAACTCTCATTTATAGGAAATTCAAAGCTGTATTTTCTCACCCAGCTTAAACCTTACGAACTCTTTTCACGCGTTTCACCCGTCATTGAACGAAACGATGAAAACGTTCATCCATCCACGTTTCTCCAGTAATAATCCAATTAACCTGTTTCCCCAATAAGTCGAAATCCGCGATCGAAACGTGAGATCGCGAAGAAAAATGCGCGCCTACTTTAGGATCGCGCCATCTAACAACGAAAGAAGAAAACTTCGTGAGCCAGCAACTACTTTGTCCAAAAGTGGCTTTATTCGAAAAATCTGCTGTTCAGCGTGTTCGCGCCAGCAGCACCAGAGATCCCTTATCACGGACCATTTAAGTAATGAGCCGGCACTTAGCAGCGCCGCTTGTCTTTCATTCTTCTCGTGTCTCTGTGATCGTCGTCGCCGTCGTTGGTGTCGTCGTTGGTGTCGTCGTTGGACCTGTGTCATACTTCGGCTTTTTTTCCTTTCATCCTCGCGTCTCAGACTCGGTAGCGTGGTACGGAAGGAGGGACGGGCACCGAGCTTCGAGT
Source organism: Bombus vosnesenskii (assembly GCF_011952255.1). NCBI lineage: Eukaryota > Metazoa > Arthropoda > Insecta > Hymenoptera > Apidae > Bombus > Bombus vosnesenskii. Next base: position 22,148 of record NW_022883567.1, read on the forward strand.
GACAATGAGCAAGCGAAGAGGAACGGCCGTCTACTACTGGGACCCACCATTAAAGTTCGTGCTTCTTTCGGAGCACGTCTGCACACCCCAGGGCTCCTTCTCCTTCGCTAACAATGCCACTTTGCAGACTTCGCAGTTATCTTCAGCCGGACGACCTTCGGCTAAGGCTTCCTAGCTGGCGTGCACCAGAGACACTGACCGAGAACCCTCTTGCTTTTGGTCTTTCGTTGCCAGTTGACTCATTCATAGGGAACACCATTGTCGGAGAATTAGTTTCAGAACGAAGGAGAATTGTTGGTGATCTTTAGTTAATTTAGAGCGGAAGGTTTCGTAATTTGTAATTTGTAGTTTACAACAGAAATTCCTATTGTTTATTAGGGAACTTATGCCGCAGTTCCTTACATTTGAGGGAGGTCTATGGTAGAAATTTTTATGGTAGAAAAATATCGTAGGAGTCAGCCTCCATTATTAATAATACGGATACAGCTGTGCATATTTTACTTTGTAATTTTAACACGAAAATATCCAGTGATCTTCGGAGTATTTGAAAACATTTTGGAAACAATTAATTTGTTAACTGCGGAGTTTATTTCCTTACATTTGGGGGAGGTCTATGGTAGAAATTTTTATGGTAGAAAAATATCGTAGGAGTCAGCCTCCATTATTAATAATACGGATACAGCTGTGCATATTTTACTTTGTAATTTTAGCACGAAAATATCCAATGATCTTCGGAGTATTTGAAAACATTTTGGAAACAATTAATTTGTTAACTGCGGAGTTTATTTCCTTACATATGGGGGAGAGGTCCATGGTAGAAATTTTTCAGGAGCGCGAGTAACCCGGAAAAATATCGTAGGATAATTAATTGTTAATAATACGGATACAGCTGTGTATATTTTACTTTGTTATTAATTTTAACACGAAAATATCCAACGATCTTCGGAGTATTTGAAAACATTTTGGAAACAATTAATTTTTAACTTTTTAAAGTTTAATTTCAAAAATGCCTCTATGGGGTGAGCAGGTAAAATCAAGCAATAACGAATAAACACGTCGAACGTAGTTAAGTGGTTAAGAGCACAAGAAGACAGTTCTTCGCATACCCGTCGACACTCGGACTATTCCTTCTAGCTAAACAGCTCTCTAGGAGAAAATCGAGCATTCCAATTCAGCAGAATCTTGAATTGTCTGGAAGCCCCGGAGGCAAAGCAGGGGAAACAACCGTTGAGCGAAAGGACGAGGAAAAGAGAGAAAGAAGGGAAACGAGAAGCGTCCGGTGACGTTGCAATTTTAATCGTCCTCCGGTTATCTCTTCTGGGCACACTGCGATAGTGTGACACAACCGGTAATATTAACTTAGCAGACAGCTGTAAAAGTTAGTCGTGGTGATAATGTAGCATAAAGAATGGCTGTGTCCTGTGTCATCGAACGATCGATAAGCCGCTAGTTATCAATGTCCAAACTAGATCTATTGTTCAGAAAAGAAAACAAAGGATGGTCGACCACAGAAAACGGTACACTTTCTTCCCTAAAGGCCATTCTGCCAGATGTGGTTAATCGAAGCAGTAGCTCAGATGTAAACTGTCCTCTTCTCTTTACTCTTAGTTAACCAATAGTTGGGCGAATCACCAGAAATTTACAACAGGGGCCCCAATCGGTGACCTGGAAATTCTGGGGCCTGAATACCTGTCTAACGAACACCTGTCTACTTCGATCAGTGTTTGCGTTACCGTTGCTTACCACCAGCCAAAATAAATAATTACAAAGCATGATTTAACACTAACTCTACCAGGCCTGGTCAAAAGGCCGTGTTTCAACATTTAATTTAGAATTGTACAGTCATTGTTGTTTCTTCTCTTCTTCTAACTTTATATAGATTCTTACGTCAACAAAAATTGAGAAATTGATTAGTCGGATAATATAAGAATTTACATAAAGTTGGAGGAAGAAAAGAAACAACGACCAACGCACAATTTCAAATTAAATTTTGAAACCGGTCATTTGACCGGGTTTAGCAAGGCTAGCGTTAAGATAATAAATTCGCACTCTTATAAACCGATTTATAGAATACTGCTCCCACTATAGTAAAATGAAATATACTATAAATAGACGAAGAATTTCATATGTTGCTTAAAAACGTTTCTCGCAAAGAACCAATCTTTAATCTAAATATATATATATCCAAACTCCGGAATATACTCTGCCCGTTCCCAAATCTCATTCTATGCTAATTTGATTATCTGAAATCGCAGTGCACGAGTTTCAAGATCGACAGCTAATTTCGTCCGTGTCCAATCTTCATTATTCTCTTCTTCTCTGTTATTTGTTCTCGAAACAAAAGTTACGATACGTCTCTGTAGTTGCATACATTACAATGTTAACGGCTCGTTCTCCAACATTTCGAACAGCTTGAACAAATCTCGTTCCAATGGCCTGCCAATCAAGCCTAGTTGTGGAATAACGCAACACGCACAATATCAGCCGCATCTTCGTAGTTTGGTACATTAAAATAGTCAGAGGAATATAGTGGCATAGATTTGACTGCGAAATCCTGGGACACTCTATATAAGGAAAGGACCCTATCAAGGGAAGAACAAGATTCGAGTAAAACCTGATCGAACAGTAATATTCGTTGGAAAAACTTGTTAGATGGTAATATTTGCAGGAAAACATCGTCGCACAATTACGGTCACAAGGGAGACATGGTCACACGGTAACATTCGCAAGAAACTTTAATATGCCAATCACGCACAACGTCTGGATGCTTTAAGAAACAATGATCTTTCTATCTGCCGAAGAGCACACGACATTTTCCCACGCGAATCAAACTCGCCACGCGATAAAAGACCCGCCACTGGCCAAAAAACTGAGCGAAAGAAAAAGGACGGAATTAAAGAACCGAAGAGAAAACTCAAAACGGCGTGTCCGTTGAGGGTAATCACAGTGTTACGACCGTTCGCGGAGAGACGCGGTCGCGAGGAAAACGCGTCAGCGAAAGGCGTAAATTCTCGCTACGATTCGGTGAATCGACGCCGCGAAGTAGTCGTTCCCCTGTTTCGGTTAAGATAACAGAGGTGGTTAAATGAATATGACACAGCAGAGTAAGTTATATTTCACCGTTTATTCCAACAACTTATAACGAAGACAGTTACGCTGGTGCGTATGTACGAGATGAGTGAGTGACTGATCTACGGGTGTGTATACCCGGTTGAAGGATGTTGACCGTTCGAAGGATGTAAAATCAGTACTGTCTTGGGAGACGATGCTGTCTCGGAGGAAAGCTAAGGATGGGTGTGTCTAGCGCACCGGACCATCGGATTTGTTGGTGACGATTTTAGTTAGGAGAGTGAGGGAATAGGCTTCGTTGTTAATTGGTCACACGAAGGGTCTTAACCGCCCTCGAGAGAAAGTGGTTAGTGGGAGGAAAGTTGCAGCGTACGTGAGAAAAACTAACTTTCCCTTGTCACGCCGTGGTAGACAATAGTCTTTGGAAATTCTTCGGAAACAGACGTTTGTTTGCTTTGAAGGACCTTTACTAGGAAATCTATGAGATTTATGGAAGGTACTTGAGACTGTTGAGGGTACGCAGTGAGTATCCGAAGACATCTGGTTGCCATCTTGCCCGCGGTGTGTGGCCTCGGCTAGGTAGAGTGTTACGCGACGTAACACACAGTGATTTGGCCGACGATTTCGGCCAATCTGCATAACTTAACGCGCGTTTCCATTCGCTAGTAATTAGAGTCGGCGATGCTTACTTTGTCTCGGTCGGCAACGAAAAAGATAAAAAAGAAATCCGATTGACCAACGATAAGGGAACTTCCGAGCAGAAACCACAGATCCCATCTCGAGGAGTATGTATCGTCTTTAACGAGCCTTATTTTCGCTTTCGAGTTGCGTGTCACGGGAGGCGAACATATCTATATTCCCTTTGTAACTTGATCTGCACTGCACTGTGTCTATTCGATAATATTTTTCGCGAACGTGCGTGCTGAATTTGCTGGGAGAATTATTAGGTAAAACGGAGAATATTGCAATTTCTACACAAAGGGCGTGTCACGATCTTTCAGCTTGGTCACAAATTAATATAGCGTAGTCTATATAAAAAAAATCTTACTAATAAAATTATTATACGATTTCCTGCGTGCACGACGCTCGAGGAATAAACGAAAGTGTAATTTTCATTTTCAAGGTTCGCGTCACGAAACATACGCATTTACGGATACATCTCACCACACAGTATCGTATTGTGATTGCAGACACGTGTTTGATCAGTAAAAACGGGACACGCGGTCGGTGAACGCTTGCACGTCAAGTACAGGATGTGAATTTTTGCGTTTCGTCCTCCAGGCCGCGTGAGAAGAAACACTAGACAGGCCTCTGATATATCGCACGGGATACGGGACACTGCGTTTGTTCCAGACGCACACAGATAGGCCACGCATGGACGAATGAGAACTTATATTCCGGCACAAGGATAATGATTGAGGATAGCGTCGCCAGATTATAGAAATTAATGGTAATCATCGTTCGACCGCGAATCCCGCGAATTCCCAGCTACCAGGAAAATGCTTATTTTTCTTTTCTTTATCAATACCTAAGTAAGTTTGAAAAGTTACATGTACAACAGCAACAATGTAAATATGGATGCTGTTGACATTTAGGAGGGAAAATGTCGATGACTATGAGAGTCCTCTTTCCATCATATGTATAGTTCGGATTAAAGGATATTTGTATCTCAACGTTTATTTGCACTTTTAGAAGTTTCTCTTTGTGTATTTTGTTTGACTTCCGAATTTTCAAAGATAACAGTATCTTAAGGATACAAACTTTAAACGTATATATTTTTCACACCTTGTTCGACCTTCGGGTTGAGTAAAGTACGGATTATGTACAAAGGTATTTAAAGCGTTATAAATCACAGATTTACCCAGCGTGGCATAAAACGAAAACTCTACTCACCAATGTCCTTGATACGAAGTCTTGACGAGTTTCACAGTGAAGAGGAACTGTATAGCGCACATGAGGAGACAGCAGAGGTTTAGGGAGAGGGCGAGTGCGCACAGCGCTAACGTCACCTCGTAGACAATCGTATACTCTTCCGGGCTGATCAGGCTACTCGGCGTCACCGTTAACGGTGAGATCTTCAGCAAGAAGATCAACGAGAGTAGCGCCAGTAACAACGACACTAGACACAATAAACCCAAACTGGTCAACGTCTCTTTCGCGCTAACCTCGTGGTCCTTGTGATTCCTTGACAGGGACGACGACCAGGAAGCGTTCAAGGGGTACGCCGTGGAACCGGGACCGGTTAACTGTCCCCCGGTAGTCGTACCCTGAAGAGCAGGTGCAGGCGAAGGTGTCGCCTGACTGGGTAATCTGGACAGTCTCGAGATATCAAAGCCTCCATTCGCTTTAGGTCTGCTGTCCTGGTGCAGCGGCGCCGGGGATATCACCCCCAATGTAGTCGACAGATTATTATTATTGTTATTGTTATTCCCACCGGCAACAGGACTGACGCTGTTCACAGAATGCTTCGACGTGGACAACGTGGACAGATTAAGAGCGTGCGAGTGATTCAATCGTTGAGAAAGATTGTTCACGCTCAACTGAGAATGATTCAAAGGGTGTCTGTGAGTGGAAGATGGCGTGGTGGCAGCCTGATGCACGTTGGCTCTTTGATGGACCACCGAGTCGTAAACGTCGACTCCCCATCCTTGGCTTCCCCCTGTCGTTCCACGAACGTTGCTGTTTTGGTTGTAATGATGGTGTTGCTGTTGATCCTGTTGGTGACCAGAATGATGGTGGTGGTGGTGGCCGCCGTGCAACGAGCCCGAACTCGCCTGGTAGTCATTGTGCTGGTGCCTGGAGCCCGCTGACGACGGTTGCCCCGTCAGGATATGCTTCAGCATTACTCGACGCTGGAATGCCTGAGGAAGACTGCGCTTCTTCCTGCTCCTCTACATGGCGCTACGCGGGACTCGCTTCTGAGCACGTCTTTCTCGTTGGAGGTTTCTTCTTTCTTTTCTTTCCCAGTAGAATTTTTACACAATTCTTTCTCCCTTTTATCATTAAATTACCTTTAATTCTTAACGACCTTTAATCTTTGTCTCTTCTTTCCTATATATATATTTTTGTTTACTTTTCTCCGTAGCGAATTTTGTCTTTCTGACGCGGGATTAGGTTCCTGGACTTAGGGAGTTGCTACACGCCAGCTCCACCATGGCGACGGCATTCACTAGGCAGCCTACATAGCCACCTTTCAGCTCACGCTTCGGGATACTTTTTTCGCTGAGATTCTCCGCGATGAGGCATGAAAGCAGAGACCACCGTCTGCGGAGGCATGATTATTCTATTGTTCCTTTTAACGAGTAATCGTTTTACTCGAGTCCTCTTACTAAACCGTAAGTACGAAAGACTATTATACTTAGATAGGTACTTGGTCTCAAGAACCAACTTATTTTGGTCTTTCGATTAAGTTCTTAATTAAATGCTCAATTAGATATTCATAAATATATCTTCATAATATTTCCCTCATCTATTTGTTTGACATTCTAGCAACCTCGTTAAGACGTCCGCCACTTCAACTTCTATCTACAAGTGGCAAAAACTGAAGCTGACCTTCTTCATGGAGAAACATGCCGGAAATGGCATCCGCACGTGTGAATAATTATACTCAGTGTCCAGGTAGTTCTTTCGATCATCCGATAGAAGTCGTTTCTGTTTTTCAGAGTTCGTTCACGCCTCCAGAATGTAAAAATATCCAAGGAAGTACCATTAGGAAGCAATGAAATTCAGAGCTTCTGTGGTTATTCCTTTTTCTGATTGTTTCTTTTCTTTGCCCAAAATGGATGATTTCTATATCAAATTGTTTATTCGTATTTTTTTTAATATTCCTTGAGATTTTCAATCAACTCGATTTCGAATTTTTTAGCACCCGATCTTCTGGTTGACGTCGTTAAGAAAGAGGAACGAGTGCACAGGAAGCATGGTCGGCGTGAGCATGATTAGATCCGGTCTGCCCGATGACCTTGCCAGTGATAATAGCGGTTCGTTAAGGTGGTTGCAGTCTTGGTTTGCTTCTGTTTCGATTTCCAGCGAACTCGTCAGCCGGCATGGCTTCCGAGATGCTCCCCCTGAAACAAGTCGAAGGGAAATAATTAATGGACTCTCTGTTCGATTGTACGTGGATGACAAGCTGACCGTAAAAAGAAATATACAAATACGATTAGAAAATATAATCCGAACCCCTTTCGGTTTGATCTGAAGGTTTCTTTTTCTAGACGGAACCAAAGATTCTTATCTGGTTTATGGTGAGCTAAGGAACTCTTTGAAAACAGCATTTATAACTTTCGAAAAAGAGACAGGTATTTCTTGCGCGAACAATTGAATAATTAATTCGTTCTCTAAATATCCTTATCTGTTGTTCCTAAAATACATAATGATTGGAAGCTTCTTACGGGAAGCGCAATCAGCCGCTGATATCATTGAAGTCGAAACGCCATTAAAACCATATTACGATTCGCATGCGACATGCTCCATTCATGAAAACACAAAAGCAATAAACAAGTACAAATCAACGAAATAAATCCTCCGAGAACGAGACGTTACAGGAATTATACCATTGCGAGGATACAAAAGACTTGCTCATGAGCTACTTCCTTCAAGTAGTCGAGCGGTGTATTTTCCGGTCGTTAACTTCCATATAATGGGATATTAAAGAGTACGGACACAACGCTGCTATTTTTCAACTGTTCATTATCAAATTACGCAGCGGGAATCGTTGCAACGACAAAACTGTAACGACTCGTACCTGCGTATCTTCCATTTAGCTGCGGTAAACGCTGACTTGTCTGCGTTTTTTTTTCACTTCCTCGTTACGGAAACCAGGAAAAGTGATTCACAATACAGTTTCTAACTGTACTTCTCGCGATTCTTTCTTAGAAACAAGCAATTGCTTCTTTTCAATTTCCTAAATCTATAATAAAACAGTCCATTCCTTGAATAGAAATTAACTTTAAAACTTTAGGCGCATACATTGTTCGTATCGTATGTATGTATTTTGATTTGAAAAGAAACGCGGCAAACGCCTTTGAAAAGACGTTAGGTTTTCAACGCCTTAACTAACTTAATTCCAGCGAGTTGTAAATCTGCTGCATCTCCAACATCTGAATATCAATCTTTTACAATGACTTGCTCTCCAATTTATTAAAATTACATCTCTCCCGTTGCACCGACCTTCTTTAAAGGTTCCCGCGGCAGGTTGAACCCGCATCACGTATCTTCCCTCTTCCTTCCACCCCCTGTTCCCTTTCTCTTTCTATCGGACGGGAAGAGCGGGAACGCTTAAAACGCGCGAATCACGCGAGCGCCTCACGATTTGCGAAACATCACGTGAAAATCACCGATCCGATCTCCGTGCGCGCGGTGCACCGTGGGGGTAACGATTAAATCGACAGGATATACTTTATTGGCTATTCCGTTATTACAGGCTGTAGTTGGCGGGGAAATAGTCACTATGGATCGATGAACTCCATTGTAACAACGCACCTTCGAATTGCATCGGAAACGCTTCTGTATTGCGTCCACCGTATAACCTATCATCGTGTGTTTAGGGTAAATCAGTGGATCGGAAGTTACGTTTCTATGTTTCTCGCCTGTCAGTATAACACTGTGCAAGAGATACAGCAAGATCCTAAAATCATTCGAGTACAAGTAGCGTAAAATGGTCGTTTAAATTTCAATAAATTAACTATTCATACGTTAATTGTACGCGGTCAGGATTAAGGGGTACGGCGATGGAGAAGATTTTGTTAGCTAGATGTTGAGTAAATAATCGAAGATGATAATTTTATAAATGTTTCGTATTTATGATGATGGAAAAGATTTAATTTGAGTTACGTTACGTTCGAATAAGATAGATTTTTCCAAGAGTGGAGGATTTGTAGAGATAGTGGACGTAATAGTAGTATGATTTAATACTTGATGTGTCTTTTTTTTCTTTGACATATAGGTCACTGTGGGGAGTAATATTGATCTAGATATAACTATCTTTTCTGAGAAGTACGTATATGCTTATGGGAACTATGTTTGGTTAATCAATAGAGCCATTCTTTTGAGAAATTGAATCTCGAAGAATTTGACGATATTTTGCCTTGTTTCAATAGTACATCATTTTAAAGAAACGCCTGCGATTATAGTATATAATTGCACATAGGTATATGCAAAATTGCATTTTCAAATAATTAAATCAAAAATATAGGAATGTATCAATGGGAAGAATATTTGTTAAAGATCTTTCCTTTTTAATCAAATTCGTCCAACAACCCCATTCTCGTCAAACATAAAATGAACGGTGCCTTTCTCAAAGAAACAAGAAGAAAATTGCTGTCGTTCTAAAGTTCTTCTCCATTGCTAAATTACCGTTCGTGTTTCTGGTTACACTCCAATTATTCGATTGTAAGAAGCAAGCAATCCCTCCATCCAAGGGCTAGATATAGTTTCTCGAGTAGTTCTCTTCAATACCGTTATATCGATGAACTCTTTTTGAATAAAGTTCACATTTATAAAGCAAACACAATAAAATACGACAGGACAATTGTAATCGATAAATAACATTTTATTAGGATATTATAAGAAGCTAAGATATCGAGTTCTAATTGTGAATATCAAGCGCTCGTCGTTCGAGGAGATTACCAATATTTTCTTCCTTAACAATATGAATTACGAAGTTTCGATACCGTTTATGACATTAAGATCTCTTGATAAAGTTGTATCGTTAAAATCTTACTGTTCCTAGGGAAAATATATAGTTAATATATATAGTTAAATATATATAGTTAAAACCGGAATATATATAGTTAAAACTTCCAGAGGAGCATCTCGCAGACAAATTATTGATTGTTAGTGTCGATTGACTGTAATCGATATTTGGTGCGTGAAGTTGTATGTTTCGTGAACCTGCGTTGATGCAGGGATTCTGTTGCAAATCATAAACTAAAGAGCCACTGGTCAAGGTGAAAGAGGTTCGATAAATCCAGTGTTAGTGTAATTTGACACTTTATGTGCACCGGGTGTATGCAAACAGAGTTTGATGTTCTGAACACCACGGTTGTAAGATTTTATTGAGACCTCAGTATTGTATCCGCACGGTGTGACCCTCTGTTGATGATTGCCCTCTCCACCAGCCGTTTAGTCTCATCTGTCTATCGTGCCTTACCGGCCAGGGGGTTTCCCTAACATCTGAGATATCAGATTTGCAGCTCGGAGAGGACAGATAATTCGGAATATCCCAAAGAAGGGCAAGGTACTGGCCGAGCCCCAAATCACTTACATAGAATTACTTACATAGAATTACTTACATAGAACAATCACTTACATAGAATTTTGTTTTCTTTTCTTTTCTTTTTTATTTTCTTGTTGAAATTATAATTAATTCTCACGTCGAGAATTTTCAGTTACTTTACTTAGTATTATGCAGTGTTAGCTGATTATTAATAATAAGTTAAGACTTATTATAGATAAATATAATTTACTCACATAAAATAAATTCATTTAATTAATTATGAGATTAATTCACTTACATAATTATGACATACAAGTAAATTTTATAACCACAAATTTTTAAATGTTATACTTTGAATCTGTTCTTACATTTAATTTTAATTTTAATTTAAAAAAAAACCTTACAGCCAGTACCTCTAAAATATTCAATAAAAATTCTGATGAAACATTAATTGAAACATCTAAACGCAACAGAGAATGGATATAATTATACAATTTTCCAATATTTCAACATTCATTCATGTACATCGATTTTTATTATCACATTTGTTTCATATCTGAAGAATATGTATTTGTTGGCATTAAAATATTCTCTGTTTCAATCCTTGGTCATTTTAGATCGAGACTTCAAAATCTTCTTGATTAAAATTCTTAAATTTTTTTAAATGGGAATCATTAATTAGAGGACAAAAAGTTGTTTCAATTATTTGAACATTCTGCTATTCATACAATAACATATTTCATTTTAAATTAAAACGAGAATAAATACTATTGTGTATAAATTTAATAGAACGACACACGTGATTTGTAGTCAACACTGTGACAGTTTGTGCAATTACCTTTTAATCGAGTGGAAACGAGAGCATTTTCAAATTTCTATTAACCAACGGTATTATCAATCAATTTTAACAATGATTGAAGGTTGCAAAATTAAATATAAAATGATTTATTAATAGCATATGTAGTGTTAAATTTGCAAACAAGCAGCGTATCTTTTAAGAATAATAAAGACACCAGAAAATAAAGATAATATTCTAATTACATTGCAAATTAATGAATAATTTAAGAAATGTATTTTTGTTATATTAATGTATCACAGATTCTAGGTAAAGTATTAATTTAATTTACTTATTACTTAGGAGATTGTATTTGAAATATAATTACAATTTGTAAGGTGTAATCAGCACACCTTTAAGCTAGTAGATATTTGGTAGCAGTTCTCAAGTCTTTGTGCAATATAGCACAATTGAGTTTAACCGAGTTTAATCCCTTTGACCAGCCAGCTTCCAATTTCATTTATGGCATAATCTCCTGACAATTTCATGCCCTTCAGAAGAAACACAATGTCCTATTATCGTTTTGTGATCGTTGAATATGATCACTCTAGCGTTTTAATCTCCTTTCTATGTATGATGCGGGTATACCGTTTTCTGTTGTTTTTAGATTCAAGTGACGAAAACTTATGAAATGATATTTTAAGTTTAAACTGATCAATTAATTAAATTAATTGATTTATTGTAGCAACAATGGTAAATTGTTTAAATAGAGAAAGAAATTTACAACGAAAAATGTATGAATGTAATATTTGAAATCTAAAATGATAAATTATTATGCGAAAATAATAAAACTCGCAATGTCAGCACATGGTCTCATTAGAACGTGTTTAACGAGCGTAGCGTAGGCGTGAAAATGAAAACGTTGAGGCTCTCGTGGTGTAAAAAGGCTAAATTCCTCATAAAAATACAAGAAATGAGAGGGAACGTTCGCCCTTGAACACATAAAACCAAAAAAAAAAAAAGAAAAAAAGATAGAAAAGGAAAAAAACCACAAATTTTAGTGAAGCTATTTTACTGAAACTTATTATATCATTTTAACAGCTATATATAAAACGTTGAATTATTTCCTTTCGCGCAGAGCAATTTTATTTCAAATTTCTAGCTTCAGAATGATAATTACGTATTTGTAATTATCAACAAGCTTTAAAAATATGGAATATTCAGCCAGATGAAATATAGGTAAAGTATTTAGAATAAAACAGATTGAAATGTTTTATGTAAAACGATTAAATTAAGTGGTTGAGTTTGAAAATTTGACTCGGTTTAATAATTCAATGGAAAAAATATTCGCCCTATGAAAAAAAATTCATGTTCCTGTCGATATATCGGCGAGGTGCTCCTCTACTTTCGACTGCTCTGCAATTCAAATGCAATACTCGAATATACATGGCGAAAGAAATGGAAATTGAGTAATTTAAGGGAACCAATTACTCTCGCGTCGACGTAACTTCAAAATGTTTCACGTGTCGGTGTTTGCGAAATGAAGTTCGTCGTTATCCGATTAACACGCTTGCAGATACGTTCTTTTTGTTGCAAAGTAAATGAACAAATTGTGAACAAATAATGTTTACAATTACATCAAAATTAATGTCCTAAACTTTACCAAGAATTATTAAAAATCCCTGCGTATTGCTTACGTAATGTTGATATTGAGTAGTACCATACATAACCTCAACATTATGATACTTACAAACATCGCTAAACAAGTAGTGCGAACGATGTCGAGTAAGTATTCACTATGTAAAAAGTATTTATAGATAAAAAGTATGGGAAATATATAACCGAATGTATTTAACTTTTCCAACATTTTAGCATTTCACTTGGCGTTGGTACAACTTGAAGTAAATGAAGTAAAACGCAAAAATGTAGAGCGGGCAGTTTCCTACATTTCCAGCGCAAAAGAGCACAATGCTAATATTATAGCTCTTCCTGAATGCTTTAATTCACCATATGGAATACGTAATAATTTGTTTTTTTTCAATAATTTACTATGTGTGTAACAACTATATAGAAAAAGTAAAAGTAGACAAATTACCTTACCGTTTATACTTCCATAAAGATTGTGAATTGAGTCGAGAATATAGGATTTCCCCATTTTCATGATTATCGTGATTTTTGTATAAATATATTTTTTAAGATACTAATAATTAGGTACTTATAAATTAGTATTATCAATTATTTTACATTTATAATTCCGCCTCTAGTATAAGTGTTAATTGAAAACTAACTTTATGTTTCAAAAAGTACTAGCAAAGTCGTTGAGTAACAAGCCACTGATGCTAACACAAATAGCATTGTCGTAATTAAATATTTCTAAATATTCATTTTTCATTTTGAACCTGTAGAAACAATTTATTATATATACTATTAGCTAAGTAATTGCATATTTAATTAAGTCGAAATATAAAACTTAGTTATTTTAATAATTTAAAAAATAAAAAACTGGCAAACATTTCAATTTAATTTATGGTTGGAACAAAAGACAGTTATTTTTCATTAATTGAAATATTGCAATGCAGAGTACTTTCCAAAATACGCCGAGAGTATTCCTGATGGTGAAACGAGCGTTGCTTCATCGAACGCAGCTAAAGAAAACAACATCTATGTAGTTGGTGGTACGATGCCTGAAATAGAGGGCGCTAAATTGTACAATACCTGTACTATTTGGGGTCCCGATGGAACTTTGATAGCAAAACACCGAAAGGTAAGTAATATATTCCTTTATGGTTTTGAATTTGAAAATATTGGGGTGAAGAAAGTGACTCTATCTAGGAATAATTTAGGAATATACATATGTACATACGTATACTATAACCAATTCTATAATTTACGGTTTATAAAATACGTTATGATACGGGAAACGCCCATTTTTGTTGTAATGTGTTTGTTGTTGTATAAATTTTTCACATACTTAAAATATTATTATACTTATTTTTTCTCCTTTTTAAGCATTATTAAATGATAAGATTTTTTAATAAAAGAAAGTGATGAAAACGCTGTCAGTTATTAAATAAAAAATAATTAAAGTTTAGGAGTTGGTAACTTTGATATTAAATTACAAAAGTTGCAGCAATAGAATTAGGGACTACATTTTTATGTTATTAGGTACATCTATTCGACACCGACATTCCTAATAAGATTACTTTAAGAGAGAGTGATTCACTCAGTCCTGGTAACTCCCTAACGACGTTCGATGTGAAGGGCTGCAAAATAGGTATTGGCATTTGCTATGATATTAGATTCGAGGAAATGGCACGCATTTATCGGAACAAAGGTACAGTAACTTAATCGATCAATACTTAACTAGCAAAAAATTAAATATCTTTCTTAAATATATTCTATATAAAATTAATATAATCTGTAACTCTGTATAAAAAGAAGCTTAATTTAAAAAACCAGTATATTTGCTGAAAATGAAACAAATAAAAGAATTAAAAGCACAATAAGAGGACTGTCCTCGCATATTCAGAAATGATGGAATGTGAACCGTGCAACTACGAAGTTAATTGGTATTCGGTGGCTTCATATTTCCTGCTTCTCTGGGTTAGGTTGCCAAATGCTGATATATCCAGCGGCATTCAATATGACCACTGGACCACTGCACTGGTCATTACTTCAGCGTTTCAGAGCGAATGATAATCAATTATACGTTGCCTGCATATCACCGGCTCGTGTTCCTTAAGCAAGTTACGTCGCATGGGGACATACACAGTTGACCAATCCCTGGGGAAAGATCCTTTACGATTTGGAAACTCAAGAGAATATGGCAGTCACCGATATCGGTAATTTACAGCTTGAAATTAAAAGCGAGAGATCCATGATGTAATTAATTTTTAGTCTCGTTAATTTATCGATTTAGCCATCTTCCTCTGTATTTGTTGAATTTATTAGTAAGCATTACTTATTACTTCGTATGTTTCTTTTTTCTATCAGATCTAAAAGTTGTTGAGGAAGTAAGGGCTCAGATACCTACATTTTCTCAGAGACGTACAGATTTGTACGACACTGTCTGTAAGAAGGAGTAACTCTACACTAAAACAGAAAATGTTTTTTTATAATATTTCTACTACGATATCCTTTTTTTGTGAATTATTACTAATTTCTTATCATTTGTACTAAATGAATGACTCAATTAAGAAAACCAAAACGTTATAAATAATAATCTGTATATCTTGTGTATCAACATGTAATTGGATATTATAATAATATAGGAATGCTATAATAATATAGGATAATAATATAGGAGAATAATAATATAGAAAAAAATACATGCTTTTAAACACCTTTAATATCGATCACATAAATTGTTATAATTCACAATGATTACGCATACATAAAAGGCCCCTTGATAGTAAAATTTACGATCAAAAGGCAATTACGTATCGTTTAACAACATTTAATTTATAACACCTTTTAAACATTTAGACAGATTAACACATAACACTTCTTATATATAAACATCAATTCGAAGTTATCAGCTTGGAGAAATTGGTCGATTAATACCTGTAGATTGTCTGTCTCGATGAAAGACTTAAAGAGAGCAAAAACATGATAATGCCGCTAATATAATATTCCTTCTTTCTTGTATCTGTCTGCCTCTCAGGTCGTTTTACTAATTACAATAAGTAATTTCGACTTCTTTGCGCTCTCTTTTAACGCATTCGAGACCGAAAGAAATTCATATCAGTCAGTAGGCAAGGGTATAATATACATATTTTATATATAACTTATGTAGTAATGTATATATCATGTTAATTTCATATTTTTTTCAATATAGAATTATTATATATATATATGACTGTACATAATACATTATAGAATAACATAGTATATAATTTTATATTTTAAAAATATGAGGCATACTATTTAAGATTGTCATCGATTTAAAATCAAAGTATGAAAAGGATACCCTGGAGAGAGTAAAACACAGAATCATTCTAACTAAACATTCAGATCGTACCGACACCTAGGTATCGTCTTACAATTAAATCTCGGTCTCGAATGGATTAAAATGAAATACATACTTGCAGCTTCAACATCTTCAATATCGAGGAGATTCAAACTTTACAAATAAATGTAAATTGCGATGTAAAACAAAGCGATGTAAAAAGGGAAAAAGGAGGAAAGAAGGAACAGGGAAACAAAGAGAAGAAACGAATTTTTCATTTTCTCTTGCCAGGAATATAAGATGCTAAGTAATCTTCCTAAGTAATCTCCTCCAGCTTTTTCTAGTTTGATCAATAATTATTAGTACATGTTAGGAAAACAAATAGAATTTTTGTTCTCAAGCGAGGTATAATTTAAATTTTGTATGTACACAAAAATGTTAAATATCTGTAATAAACATGGTACAATCAATTTTTTTACATAAAATTATATTGTATAGGCTATTGTTATTTAAACATTTTAAATTGGATGAAGAAAAAAAATGACGCAAATAAAACGTAGGACATTTTAATTAAAGAGACTAATATAGAGATTTATCTACTTAACTGTGATTAAATCATCTCCACTTAACGCTCTACCTCTTCTATTAATTATGCTTCGTTAAATTATGATTACAGAGGATGGGTTTTTTGATAAAATGACATTCTGACAAATATATATAGATCGATATATATAGATATAGATAGACAAATATATAGATTCTTACAACAGTAGTTATGAATGAACAGTAGTTATTGTATCAATTCCGTTCTTCAGAAGCTTCATTTGTGAAAAGACAATTCGCCAGAATATGGATTCACTGTAGTTATAGCTATAGGATTTCAATCTAGTTGACAGACTTGCTTTACGTAGAGAATATCTGTCTCTTGTTCTACCTTATCGCGATTCTCTCCTATACGCTTTGTCGAGCAAAGTAATATTGGCATATATCTCGGCTCTGGTTACAATCATTAGTTTCCGCCTAAACGGTTAGAATCACATAGCTCGCGCTCTACTCTCGTTTATTCAACATTCAGGCCATATGGTCGCATGCGACGAGTTTTATGTTAATTCCGACCGATTACAATACCTTTCTTTCGTTTACAAGGAACGACGAGACTGGCAGTTGCGTGATTTCCAATGCAAAAGCCGCGATATCTGCTCGATAACCTAACCTCAACCGATTTTGTTGTACTATTCTTATGTGGACTTCGTTTGTACCACTTTCGTAACAAAAATAGAATACGTAGAACACAGCATTCCGTTATGCGATATTGTCGATTCCTAACATCCGAAAAATCAGAGATAATTATTTCCCTACAGTTGTACATTTGTGTGAAAAATTACGAACGTAAAGTTGTTTGGTGCATGCACAGTCCTCCCCTCCCCTGCATTTGCGTGGACATGCTAGAAAGATTCACTTTTCCACGGTGAAACTGTATGTATTATAATTTCATTTTTACAAAGGTCGAACATCCTACTATGCATAAATTTAATATTAATATAAGCAGGTTTCGTGTTAAGTATTACATCTGACGTATAAGCACACGTGTGTACGAGCCTTGGTTTTAAATGTCTTATAGTAGACACCGAAAAGATTATTCAGTTGGATATCTGACTCAACATCAATATTTTACTAGGAGATAACATGTTAAGAACACGTTGGTGGATGGCATGGGAGATGATGAATCAAGACATACTTCTGTGAGATACATAAAATAGTAGACAGAACGTATTTTGGCGCTTGGGGACAGCAACAGCTTTTTTTTTTATTTATTTGTTGGAATTACAATCAATTCTCGCGTTGAGAATTTTCAGTAATTTTTCTGGCGTGGCGCAGTGACATGGCTGTTTATTTACAATAAGTTAATACTTATTATAGATAGGTATAATTTATAAGTATTATAAGTAAGTGCATATGCTTAATTTGGATAATTAAATGAATCTAACGTTTAGGTCTAGCGGGTAGTGCCTCTTCAGCCTGCGAATCTGGTCCGTCGTATCGAGTAGTCCAGTGATTAGGGAGTTTCGGTGTTTCTTGACTCTTTTGCTATATCTGTCGCTATATTTTGTTATTTCCTCTTTGACTGCAGGTATCTTGAGGTCGCGATGGATGGTTTCGTTGGTAACATACCAAGGTGCGTCTATTAAGGCTCTTAGCGCTTTCGATTGGAATCGTTGTAGTATTTCGATGTTGGAGTTACTTGGACAGCAACAGCTGGTGATACTGTCATACACCTCCATTTATAAACTTTCGAAAATCGATGTGACCTTCAAACTTTAGTGTATTCTGTTTCACAGCACAAAATGTTTCCGAAACGTAAGTTTATTGTTACAATAAACTTGACTAGTGGCTCTGAAATACTATCCTTGAAAAAACAATGGGGAAATTGGAGCAAAAAAAAAAAGAAGGAAATAAACAAAGACCTTGTTGGTTCGTAAAAATAAAATATGCTACAGGAAAAACATTTTCCAACGGATTGAGATGCGACAAGCTTTAAAAGCTATGGCGCGAATCGAGCGTTTGTCTACAAGAGCGCATTTTCGGTGGATATATATGTCGGAATGACATTGGGGATAGGGTTGTCGGTGTTTGAGGAGTCTTCATTGAAGGTAGCCATCGTTGCGGTGTAACGAAGATACGATTTATTGACACAGGTATGAATAACACAGGTTTTGACAATCTACCACGGCGGTGAGACGTCCGCGACACTAGTGACAGTGGTCTCCGGTTCAATAACGAATCCGCGGCCAACGGGATGACAGATGGGCGTTCTCGCTGAATCTAAGTCTGATTCGTAAAAATAATTGCTGAGCGTAAAGACGTTACTCTTTGGTCGACGGGAGCGCGTAAAAGAATGCCCGTCCCGTCCCGATGATGCCACAGAGGAAAACTATAATGGGGTGTGTCTAAGGACACGAGATCATCGGATTCGTCGAGGAAAGCCTTCGTTTAGGAAGTAAGGGAAATTGACGTTGCTGCTAATTGGTCAATCTCCATATCGGTGGTTAGAAAAAGATGCTAGCCGCCCTCGAGGGACAGTTGCTAGTGGGAGACGCCGCTCGTTGAAAAATATGTCTCCCCTATCTTCCCGTAGTTGGGACAAAGACTGTTTGTCTGTTTGAAGGACTTTAGTTAACTAAACCTTAAGATTTATAACGGGCCCTCGGGCTAGCCGAACATGTACTGCGGAGACGCATCGACATCTGGCAATCATCTTACTCGAAGAATAGGGTCTGCGTGTGGCGAGCCACGGGACAGAAACCGTTGGAATGTTTACTGTCGCGTGTCGCCACGAATATTTCTTTTAAGGAGAGCTATAGAATTACTCCATACCTTTGTTAGGCAAAGCGTTCATCCCTTGACCGCGGCTACGTTGGGCGACAGACTGTCACCTCGAGCCAAAGCTCACCGTCACTAATCTCGAACAATTACAATCGGATTGAATAACTACAATTGTTCAATTACAGCTATAGTAGACTCTAGGTTACAATGTTGCGGGATTATCTAAAATTCCAAAGGCTCCGGTGTTCTTTCATCTCCGACATATAATTATATAATGACTCATTGAAAACCAGCTTTCATTTTTTGTTGATAGTATGGTAAGAAAATGTGAAGTTCGAACGCTTGTAACAATTGCCTGAGTTGCGTCATCCTTGGTTTTAGGAAAAGATAGGGAAGTCACTGAAGGGTGTCGCGGCTTCGATGTCTTTAGTAGCTGCGACGCGGAGGCCTCTCGGTTGTTCTTTGAACAATCGTCAACGTGGACGAACGTCAAAGCGAAACCACGCGAATTCGGCATTTCCGATAATACGGAACACTGTAAACGCGACTGCGTTGAATTCGTTCGATTAATTCCTAGCAGTATCTATAAACAGTGAACTTAAGGCCCCATACACAACTGCATACGCTAGGTTGTAAGAAATAATAGCTATATAAGTATGTAGCGGCGCATGAGTTAGAGAACGATGCAAATCGAGAGCGACTCATATTATTGTTTTGCCTCGTGACACTTACACAGTCTTGACGTACATGTAACGTCAACAAATATCTCCAACAGACTCAGGAAACCTGAACCGCCTTGCACACGACACCGACTCCCAAAACAAAGGAATATGAATTCGGCACATAGGCATAAGATAAACGAACATCTAGAAGGATTGTGTCTTGATCGAGTCTTTCAGTCTTTCGGTAACGGTCAAATCGCACACTTGTAATCCTATTATAAAATAAAGGTACCTCGAACTCTGGTTCAAGAACCCAACATTTTTTTATTATTATTTTCCCATTATTTTTACGTGACATTTTGGCGATCCTGCCAGGATCCATTCGCTTCAGTGTAAACGAAGTTACGATTTCGGTCTACGGACATTATTGAAGATCGAAGGATTCGAACTACTTGTGTTATGAACTTTGCTGTCAATAATTTACCACGGTGGACCAAATCAACGGGGCCACTGTCAGCATAGAACAAATCAACAGAACGAGTTTGACACTCAAACAACACATTTGAACGCGCCACAGAGGAAAACACCGCAAGGGAACCTCATTCTACGAACTTACGTATCAAGGTGAGAAAAGTCGGAATTCTTTTAAACAATATAGAACGCGAAAAGTTAGTTTCTCTAGTAACTCTAGCGAAGAGACAATATGAATAAGAAAGACTCAAAAGCCGAGACAAGTTTACCGTCTACAAGTGGAGTTCAAAATAAAACGGGATCACTCGATTCCTCTCCCAGAGCAATTTTAGACTTAATACAGAGACAGAACGAAGAATTTCGACAACAATTTAACGAAATAAAGAATGCTTTAAAATTAGCGAACGAAGAAAATAGAAAACGCGCTAACGAAATGGAAATATTAAGTAGAAACCTCTCTCGTGTTAAACTACCACAAATAAACGTAAAATCAACTGAATTCGGTTCTATGATGACTGACGATGACGATAATATATCAGTATTAAAACACGATACTAATCCACCTCCACCTATGCCACAAAAGCCACCAACATATGTCCAACCATCCAATCCAACAGCTGGAAACTCTGGAAATCTAAAAGCTGTTTAGTATCTCCGATACTAAACGGAGAAAATGATATAAGTGTAGAAGATTTTATTCGTGAAATAAAAGAAATGAGAATGATGTGTAGCGAACAAACGTTATTATTAAAAATGATCAAAATAGAGAAAATTGTAGGAAAAGCCGCAATGACAATCCGCAATATCCATATTAACGAAGGATTAAGACGTAACGTAGCTACTGAAGCATCAGTAAGAGAACACCAAGATCAGTTAAGAGTGATAAAGCAAGGAATATCCGAAAGCGTGCAAAATTATAACATTAGATTTCGACGTGTTTTCAACAAACTTCAATACAGCATTACCAATGAATATAAAGACGAACTAACTCGATGAACGATGAACGATCGACTATACATGGTTTCTGTGATTGACTATGTAAGAGGCCTTCGTTCAGAAATAGGACACGTGCTATTGGCTAACCCCCCCCCCCCAAACATCATCGATGCAGAAAAAAAGGCAATGGATGTGGAAAAATACTTTCGCGAAGACAACGCTCGCAGACGGATGACACGACAAACAACCACTCCACCATCTTATCGTAACCAGACGTCTCGTCCAGTAGGTAACCGCTTCACGATTACAAGTAACATGAATAACAAAACTTCACCCACACAAAACATTCAACCAAGAATGAATAATTTTACAAAGCTTGAAAATCGACCATTAAACGAAAGGCCACAAACGAAATGTTTCAAATGCAATCGATTGGGACACCTTGCCAATCAATGCCAAAATTTTCGAATACCGCCTCAAACAAAAGCCCCTCCAGGAATAAACTACAATCAAGAACAATCAGAATTAACAATGCTACCTCAGGAAGACTACCCACAATACGACTACAATTACTAGGACGACCAGGATTGCGATTTCTCGTTGACTCGGGAGCAGGAATCAACTTGCTTAAACGAGGATGCTACCCAGGAAGAACAATAATACCAGACACATAGAAATTCTCCATGGAACATTCCAAATACGAATCCAATTCCAAAATTAAACTAAATTTATTCAACAAAGAGATAGAATTTTCCTTAGTAGATGATAATTTCCCTATCATAGAAGACGTCATATTAGGCTTACCCGGTTTAAATCAATATCGATTCGAACTCTCCAATAAAACATTAAAATTAGATAATAATACTCTTCTGCTGCAGCAAGAACCAACCCTCGCATCGGGAGAAATCGTTCAAAAAATTGTATACTTCGACGGAAAGCCAACGCCAGTATGCTTTATCAATGGTGGTAAGTTTTCAGTCCAAATTTCTAACATTATTGAAAATATAAACACTGTAGATCAAATCGAAAAATTCAAATCTTTGATTCGACTATCGCACATAGAAAAACCTCTTAGAGAACCTATGTAGTATTTTCGTCTGTACCTACTTAAATTATATTTATCTTATTTTCCTTTAAGCATTCGTGAACGTAGTGGTAATGAACTTCAATGTGTTTAGAATTTTTTGTGAAATTTCCGTACTTTGCTATACTTATCACTCCAGAGTTATCGTCATAAATTTTTACAGGGTTATTGTCTAGATTTACATTGAAGACCTTCATAATTTCTCTAATAAACATTAATTCACTCACCGCTTCCGATAGAGCTACATACTCTGCATACGTCCAGGCTTTTGTCACACACCTTTGTTTTTTAGATTTCCAACCGATTACATTTCCATACAATTTAATTACATATCCAGAAGTAGATTTTCTATCTAAATGATCTCCTGCCCAATCAGCGTCCACATAACAATCTATCGTTTCACACTTTTCATTCCTTTTCTAATGTAACCTTAAATCTTTAATATTAAATATTTCAATATTTCGGTACAAATATTTCAATATTCGCAAAGCATATTTAAAATGTGTCTCGCTACAACAATCTTGAAATCTACTTAAGATAATTCACACTATAACTTATATTGGGTCTGGTATTTGTACTAATATACAGCAATGCACCAATTAAGTTCTTGTATCCAATGTCATTTCTGTTTATCTCAGCGTTTTCTATTTTTAAATTTGTTTCCGTTGGTGTACAGTACAATTTGCTGTTTTGTAATTTATATTTATTCGCTAATGATTCAATGTATTTCGTTTGGCTTAGTTTCATTTCATTTTTTATATAATCATACTCTATATTTATTCCAAAATATTCTTTCACTTCACTTAAATCTTTCATTTAAAATTTATCAGGTAATAGCTTCTTTACATTTTGTATCCTTTTTTTGTTTTTACTACAGATTAACAAATCGTCTACATATATTAGCAAATAAACAACATTTTCCCCCTCTCCATGAGTATATAGGCACAACTCTATGTTATTCTTCTTAAAATCCAATGTCGTCACATACCTATCAAAACACTCATACCAGTCCCTCGGACTTTCTTTTAACCCATAATGCGCTTTCGATAATTTACAAACTCTATTCGTTCCGTCTGCATATCCCTTTGCTTGATTTACATATACCTCCGAACTTACTTCGCCATTTAAAAAGGCAGTTTTTACATCCATTTGCTGAATGATTAATCCATTTTGACAACAATATGATAGAAGAGAAGAGAATATATGTCATCAACGACTACGTTTCTTTGTTGAAATCCTCTTACCACTAATCTAGCCTTATACCTGCCCTCTGATTTTCTCGTGTAAACCCATTTTACATCTAATACTTCTTTGCCTTTTACCCTCTCTACCAATTTCCAAGTTTTGTTTTTATAGAGACACTCTATTTCTTTATCCATAGCCTGTTTCCAATCTTCACTATTTTCACAACAAATCGCCTCCTCAAATGTGCAAAGGATATCTACTCTACAATAATTTGCGTGAATCTCACTACTGTTTTCCTTTTCTGGATACCTTACTGGAGTTTTCTTATTACGTGTAGATCTCCTAGGAATCTTTAAGCTTTCAGAACTATCATCATTTTCATCTTCTCTACTTTCTAACTCTTCCTTATTCATGCTGCCCAATAAATAATTATCTTTACTATCGTCGCTAACTGCATCGAATGAATTCTCCTCAAAACCGATACATTTTTTGTCTGTTTCTACGACCTCTACATGTCGCTACTGTTATTTTTACACCTAATAGGACTCTCTAACCTACTTCACTATATCCTAACAGAATTCCCATATCTGCCTTCTTATCCCATTTAGAAACTCTTTTTTGTTCTGGCCTTCTTACAAAAACTTTACTTCCATATAGATGTAGATTTTTAACACTTGGTTTTCTCCCGAAGAATATTTCAAAAGGTGTCTTTCTTTCTATAGTATTCGCTAATATTCGATTTTTCAAGTATTCCGCTATACAAACTATTTCCGGCCAGTACCTTTTATGTACTTTCGCTTCCGCTAACAAGCAACGCGCCATGTCCATCACTGTTCTATTATACCTTTCCGCTGTCCCGTTTAATTCATGTACGTATGTTGGGCAATTATTTATTCTTATACCTTTATCCCTAGCAAATTTATAAATTCGATTATTTAAATATTCTTTACCATTATCGCATCTTAATATTTTTAACCTCTTGCCCGTTAAATTTTCGGCTTCATTTACGAACTGTACGAAAGAATCAAAGACCTCATCTTTTGATTTTATACAATAGATCCTAGCTATTTTACTATAATCATCGATAAATAAAATGAAATATTTTTCTCCATTGAATCCGGTAGTCTTAAAGGGACCACATACGACCGTATGAATAATTTCCATTATTTCCCTAGCCTTAGTTCGATTATTTTTGAAAAGTAAGTTATGCATTTTGCTTTCTATACACACCCTACATTTCAAAAGTTCCTTTTCAAATTCATTCGGTATGCCAGTCACTAGCTGCTCTTTACCCAAAATCTCTAAATATTTAAAATTTACGTGTTCTAGCATCCTATGCCACCTTTCCTTTTTACTCATACCACTACGTTCGCCACTGTTTACTAAGTGCTTCTTCCTTTCAATATACTTTTCATTTTATATGTACCATTCTCTTTGACCGCTAAAACTGTAAGTTTATTGTTCTCATCTATTATTTTTGCAATATTTCCTTTTGAAATAACCATATTATTATTATTCGTTATCTTGCCGAAACTAATCAAGTTTGCGGACATTTCTTTCACATAAAAAATTTTATTCATATTTATTTTATTTCGTTTTTCAAATGCTTCAAAATAGCTTATAACATTTCATACTTTCGTTGCCTTTATCGATCTATTATCGCCCAAATATATGTCGGGTTAACATTAGAATTAGGGTTAGGGGCGTAAAGCGACTCTTCGTTTGGATTACACGTCGTCGTTATGCAATAGAGAAGACATTGGCTAGTGCAAATACGATTACCATAGAACCGGACAAGTAACCGTGGTGATTAGATACTCGAGAGACTAATGACAATGATCCTAGGTTCAATAACGAATCCGCGGACAACGGGACGGTAGTCGTACGCACTCGCAAAAATCTAAGTCGGATTCTGTGTTAGTATTCGCTGACCGTAAGGAGTTAATCCTTTTTTGTCGATGAGACCGCAAGAGAGAATGACTTTCCGTCCCGGTGATACCCCAGAGGAAAACTATGACGGGGTGTGACTAAGGACACGAGATCATCGGATTCGTCGGGGACATCCCACGTTCGGAAAGTAAGGGAAATTGACGTTGCTGCTAATTGGCCAATCTCCATATCGGTAGTTAGAAAAGGATGCTAGCTGCCCTTGAGGGAGGGTTGCTAGTGGGAGACGTCGTTCGTGGGAAAATAGGTCTCTCCTGTCTTCCCGTAACTGGGACAAAGACTGTGTATCTGTTGAAGGATTTTAGGTAACTAGATATTAGTGTTTATGACGGTCCTCGGGCTAGCCGATCACGTACTGTGGAGACGCGTCGACATCTGGTAAACATCCTGCCCGGAGAATAGGATCTGCGTGTGGCAAGCTACGGGACAGAAACCGTTGGAATGTTTACTGCCACGTGCCGCTACAAATCTTTCTTTTAAGGAGAGCTATAGGATTACTCAATGCCTTTGTTAGGTGGAGAGTTCGTCCCGTTGACCGCGGCTACGTTCGGCGACTAATTGTCGCCTTGAGCCCAAGCTCATTGTCACAAGTCTCAAACAAATACAATTGGTTAGAATGATGGCAAATCGTTTAGTTACAACTGTAGATTTTAATTACAATGTTTTTATGGATTTTCCCGAGGTTTCAGAGAGAAGGCACCGGTGTCCTCTTATCTCCGACATATATATTTACCGGTTCTTTAAGGTCGATAGATTTATCAAAATAATTTACGTCGTTAATAATGTGATCGGTACAACCGCTATCTAATAGGCATGTTATTTCGTTACCACTTATCTCGTTCATCTCGCTGCTGTGTGCTGCGTGCGCTGTTGCCATCCATATGCCTGCTCCTGAGTTGCCATATTCGCTCGTGCCGGCTGCTGATTGACGATGGAAGTTTCCACGCCCCCTGTTCGTATTGCCTTTGTTTCCTCTTCCTCTGCTGCGACCACGTGTTGACCCACGCCGATAACTGTTACTGCTTCCCGCTTGGACGCCATTTTGACACTCTCATGCAAAATATCCCACTCTTCCACATTTGAAGCATCCTTCCTTTTTTGCAGCAAAGGCATTAGTTTTCATTTCTCCTCGATTAGACTTATCTTTCTTTTCCGCTATTTCTATTTTATTCTTCACGCACGCTACCGTTTGTTTCTCTTCTTTCACTGCATCTATTATATCCGCTATGTAGCTATACTCTTCGGGTAACGTATTGTTTTCGCACGTTCGCGGGGAGACGCGATCTCGAAGAAGCGCGCCAACGGGAGTCGTAAATTCCCGTTACGATTTGCTAATCGACGCCGCGAATCGCTCGATCCCTTATTTCGTTTAGGATAATAAGGGTAGTTAAATGAAGGATAACGCTGTTGCTAACAGGTTATTATATATTTTCACAAACCAACAACTTCGGTGTAACACAAAATGAATATTTGTTATGAGATGACTACGAATGAGTGCGACCTGAGTCTCTAGACGGATTATCGCGTATACTGATGGATTTGTCGACTCACTGTATTCGAATTGCTGACCGCTTGACCAGATGCTTGATTGAGACTGACTGATCTTCGGGTGTAAACCCGGTCGAAAGATGTTGACTGTTCGAAGGATGTAAAGTCAGTGATGTTCGGAGACGATGCTGTGGCGGAGGAAAGCTAAGGATGGGTGTGTCTAGCGCACGGGACCATCGGATTTGTTGGTGACGATTTTGACTAAGGGAGTGAGGGAAATAGTCTTCGTTGTTAATTGGTTAAACGAAGGGTCTTAACCGCCCTCGAGAGAAAGTGGTTCGTGGGAGGAAAGTTGCATCATACGTGAGAAAAACCAACTTTCCCTTGTCAAGCCGTAGTAGACAAAGGTCTTTAGAAATGCTTTGGAAACAGACGTTTGTTCAGTTTGAAGGACCTCGACTAGGAAATTCCTAAGATTTATGGAAGATACTTGAGACTATTGAGGGTACGCAGTGAGTATCCGAAGACATCTGGTTGCCATCTTGCCCGCGGTGTGTGGCCTGGGCTAGGTAGAGTTACGCGACGTAACACGTATTTATCATGTAATTCAGCTTTTCCCTCTCACTCACTTTTGCGCCTGCACCTTTTAATTCATTTATTAATTTTTCAAGATCGCTAAAAAACGATGCTGAATCACTGTATTTATCAAGACTTATCTTCTCCAATCTCCTTCTGCACACGATCTAGTGCCGTCGATTCTTTCAAGTACACTTCGTCGAACTTTTTCATTATTTCATACGCTGTTTTTTCTTCCCTAATATATTCTAATTGTCTATTTGAGAAGGCACTGTAAATTATATTTATCGCCTTCAGATCCTTTTTATCCCAGTCTGGATTGTCTGTTTCAGTCTTCACTCTAGTTATAACAATATCACATTCTTTATATCTCAGAAACATTGTTATTCTTTTCTTCCACATACCGTAACCCTCACCATCAAATATCGATAGCATAATTTCCGATCTCTCCATTTTAATTGATTTCCTATTCTTTACTCAAGCGTTCCTACGTGCTTGAAGTATTTTTTCTTTTATTTTATATTCTTTGAACGTTTCTTTCCTTACTAAACTCGCAAGACTAAAAACCACGCACTAAATAGCTTGTAAAACTAGTAACCACGCTCTGCTACCATGTTAAGGTATAGAGAGGATTCGAAAATACAAATAGTTTACTTTATTTCGCACACAACAGCTATACATATATATATATTACACTCTGAAGACTTCGATAACCTTCTTGCACGCACGCTTGTTGTCAACCACCTCCTCTAGATTCTCCTAACAGCCTCCAATCGTCTTTTGTCTCTACTGAGACCTGGACGCCCTCTGACGCTTACACACACATTCACGTGTACAGTGTAAATGTATCATCTACCTAACAAGATCATCAACGTAAAATCCTACCGTCCTCCCGAACATCATAAAACCGAAATAAATAAACAGATGACTGAAATGTTAAACAAAGAGATTATAGAACCCTCCGACTCTCCCTATAACTCTCCTGTCTGGGTCGTTCCAAAGAAAATCGACGCATCAGGGAAACAAAAGTGGCGAGTAGTGATTGACTTTAGGAAGTTAAACGAACTAACAGACCAAGACGCGTATCCACTACCTGACATTGACGATATACTATCACAGCTAGGAAATAAGAAATATTTCTCCTCTTTAGACTTATCCTCAGGGTTCCATCAAATACCCATGGACGAGAATTCAAAGAAATACACTACATTTAGCACACCACAAGAACACTTCCACTATAATAGAATGCCATTCGGGCTCAAGAACGCACCTGCTACCTTTCAAAGAATGATGGATACCACGTTAAGAGGTTTGATTAACAATCATTGTTTCGTTTATCTCGATGATATCATTATATTCGGGCAATCGATAGAAGAACATACTAAAAACTTAGTCATTATATTCCAAAGACTCGGGAAAGTAGGTCTAAGAATACAACCAGATAAATGTGAATTCTTAAAGCCCGAATTAGAATATCTAGGACATGTAGTGACAGCAGATGGAGTAAAACCTAACCCTAAAAAGATAGAAGCAGTAAAGAATTTCAAACTACCAAAAAATCCTACAGATGTAAAATCATTCCTTGGGCTAGCTGGATACTATAGAAAATTTATTAGAAACTTCTCTAAAATTGCCAAACCTCAATCTATTTTTAAAGAAGGACATTTAGTATTAATTCATAACGATCATAAAGAACACAAGATAGATACTGAATGGCCAGGGCCATACACCATTGAAAAAGTGAAAAGCCCCTTATTATGAAATAATAGTAAATCACTCGATTAGGAAAATACATGGTAACCGTATTAAACCTTACTTTCCAGGACGATCTTCACCTTCTTCATAGTTAGCTAAGCTAAACGTTATACCCCTTAATGGTAGTTCTATATATCAAGAAAAATTAGCTCATGCATACTTATATAGCGAATCCGTAAACGTAATTATAGGTTTAGACATTAAGGATATATATGCAAAACTCAGCGAAATTAAAAGATTTAGACTAATGTTAACAGAACATTTTAAAAGTGAATGCCCGTATTCCAATGAAATGATTACACGCGCTCGCAAAAGAAATTTAGACAATGTAATCATGCATATTAAATTTATGACACACACTTGTTACCGAAGAGGGTCATTGAATTTTGTTGGATCCATTTCTAGAAGTCTATTTGTAACTCTGGATAACGATAATTTAGAATTAATGAATAAAAATATAGATAAATTTTTTGATGAAAACAATAACTTAAAAACCAATATAACTTACAAAACAAATTTCAAAACTATAGCTTTACCCTTAACTGACAGTCTAGAAGAAATCCTAACAAAAATTGAAAACGCTCCAAAAATCATTAATAATGTATAATCGTATAGAATGCACCTCAATCAAATTTCCAACGAAGTAAACTCTCTTAATTATGAACATAGAATTAGAAGTCTTAAGAAATAGGAACTAAGTGTCTTATAAATTATTAGTTATATTGATCTAGCATTACTAGGAACATATGTATATTTAACAAAATAGGATTATTCGATATTATAAGCAAATGCCTACCTTCCAAATTATGTATTCGCGTATTATGTTGTAAAACCAAAGAAAAAAAAAGACACAGGTATAAGCAATATCTCTAGACCAATAGAGCGCACCTTTAAACACATATTCCACACCTGAAATACAACCATTACGAGAATTACCTGAAGACACCAATTCAGTCATCCTCGAAGCAAGGCATGTAAGATTCCAAAAGGGCATACAAAAGGAGGCACTACACCGAAAATAAGAGTCTGGAGGACCAGCCGCACTCTAACACTGGGGGAATGTAACGTCAACAAATATCTCCAACCGACTCAGGAAACCTGAACCGCCTTGCACACGACACCGACTCCCAAAATAAAGGATTATGAATTCGGCACGTAGGCATAAGATAAACGAACATCTAGAAGGGCTGGTTCTTGATCGAGGCTTCAGTCTTTCGGTAACAGTTTAATCGCACACTTGTAATCCTATTATAGAATAGAGGTATCTCGAACTCTGGTTCAAGAACCCAACATTTTTTTATTATTATTTTCCCATTACTTTTACGTGACAAGCAAAGCGTAACGATAAACAAACTCCGAGCAAAACAATGTTGCCGCTACGTGCAATCGTCAACCGAGGTTGAATTTAAAGTTTTCGATACTCCCCCGAGTATAAATAAAAGAACACGATCGTTAAGACAGTTAGTATCGAACATTCTTATAGCGAATTAATATCGAACGAACGTAAGCATTACCTTGTATACACATATCGAGCAACACTAAGCGAACGACGACTAATTCTGTACTGCAAATCATTTTAAATACATTTGACTACACTAAGTATCAACTCGTCTGGTCATTAATCAACAACGCGTTTAATCGTCCTCCACATACATGTTGTATAAGCTACTATGTGTATATTTATTTATGTTTCCCATAGTACAGACGTATTCCTTATTTTATTGTAGCTGTGTAATTTCAGTAGTCTTGCATAAAGGACATCTGTTTTGTTGCAGTTGTATCAGCTATTAATTGTAATACTTGAAGCGTTTGTATCTAATCGTCATGCATCTGTGGTGGCACTCGACCATGGAACTTTCCAACGGCTTCGCGACACAAAGCGCTATACCTTCAAAGCGTAAGGCCGACACGCCTAATGTACCATTGATATCCCTACAGTTCTTTCGCCGAATATTCGGAAGAATGCATACGCGGCAACCGTTACGGACATCTAATAAACGCGTGCGTAGTGGAGATATCGACGGGCAACAAAGAAAAGAATCCATTTGGTTTCGAATCAAAGATTCATTCTGCCCCGAGCTGCGGAGTGCGAAAGGTTAAGCGTCATAGCGAAGCAAACACAATTAGAGATACGTGATTATTGACTCTTGATAGTTAATCGTTAATCGTTAATCCTTAATTGTTGTTCATTGTTAATCGTTAATTGTTTTTGATCGTTCATCGTTAATCGTTAATCGTTGTTGACAGTTAATCGTTAGTCGTTAATTGTTGATCATAAATTGTTGACTGTTGATTGTTAATAATTTAATTAACTTTTTTGTTGAACATCAAGAGTATTTCTTGTGGGCACCTTCACCCACTATCTACCTCACATCGTTATTCTACATACGGAAGGCAAGATTGATATCAAGTTCGAAGGATAGACCGCAGAAGTCTGGTCTCTGCTATTACCACGAGACCTTTCGAGACCGCGCAAGGAAGTGCCGGGCCCCTTGCAACTGGACCCAGTGAAACGAGACCAGCCGTCCGTAAACGCGGCATGTGGCGATGGCTTTAGTATCCCGTCGCATTTTCGTGACGGACAGGGCACCAAGGATCTCTTTCCTTGTGAACACCGGTGTCAATATAAACGTATACCCGTGCAACAAACTACGCGGATCCGCGAACAAAGATACGTACGAGCTGTTCGCGGCGAATCGAGTGGTCGAAGCAAACCGAAAACGCCTTTCGCGAGTCAAAACGCATCGTCTCTGACGCCACAATGTTAGTGTCACGACCGGCATACTTCAAATCCGATGGACTGACGATGGAGATAAAGATGTGGCGGCACTCGGCGACAATCGGCGACAATCGGCGGCAATATCGCTGAAGTGTCTAATGAACCATCAACATCCCAACGGTCCTTCCGCCGAAGGTTCTAGAAGAAAGAGCACGTGGCAACGGTCGCGGACGCCTAGCAAATGCAAATGCATGGTGGGGATGTTGAGGGATGACAAAAGAAAGTAATCGGATTCGATCGAAAGTCAAATCATAAGAGCTTTCAGTCTTGGAAAGTCACTCCTAGAGTTTGGAAGTGGATTGTAAAGTGAATTGTTGTTAGAAAAAAAATAAAGTTTCTTTTTTTTATTTACACCTCAAATTTCTTTTTTTATTTTGTTGTTTTACGTGACATTAGCGCATCCGGTATCGGCAACAGCGCGTGAACGACAAATGGCAGCCGCTAGGATTCGTTACAAAATCTTTGTCTCCCGTGCGATCAATTCTGTATTTAGAATAATTTTAAATATATTCGACAATATCAAGTATCAACTCGTCACGTCATTATTTAAATCATCCACCACAAATCCAAAAACAGAATAAGGAAAACAGAGAAACGAACAAATAGAAAATTAAGTTGCTAACATGTTTTTCTATAATAATATTTTAACATCAATATTGTAATACGCAATGTGTTACGCCGCCTAAAACATCTGCACGCCAGCCCGCGCGACCGGACAACAACCGACCTGCGTAACGTCACTTCGACCCTCACATAAGGACCCACCATAACTTTCACTTCCCTGTATTGTTTCGCCATGTGTCTTCAATCCGTTTGTCTTGAAGAATTTCTAAAGCTTAAAAATATTCTCGAAACACAGTCGGTTTTTAGAGAGGTCCTTGGGTTTATTAGTCGCACTTAAAACACGGAGAAAGCGGGTATGCACCCATTAGGAAAATCCGAATAGCCCTGTAATAAAACAAGCTAGGTTTTTCTCACGCACACAGTCATCTATCCACCACGATGGTAGGAGACTCCCTACTCATCCCTTCGAGCCGTAGTGCAGGTCATGACCAATCGACACCGCGGTTCGTTGCCCTCACTTTTCCTAACGAAAGTGGGAACAACGAATCCGCGTTCTTTAGGCACAGGGGCACACCCACACCGAACTTTTCTTCCGTATTAGAAAAAGAGCGACAGACAGTCTAAAAACTAACGCCTAACGCGGCAGTCTACACATAGCGCGAGAGTCGCATACTTCACGCAAATCTTTTGTCGGTTCTCGGTGTTGTCGAACACACATCTTCTCTCCTAAATATATTATAGTGCTAAGTCCATTAATACATTAATTTCCATTATAAGAGCCCTGCTCTAGCGTACATATCTATCGCATCTTCGTGCGACAAGTTGTTAACTATTTATTTCTCTACGTCAGTGTAATCTACGTGTTGGAAATATATAATTTATAATTCTGTGAATCACAGTGTTATACAAACTCAATCACCCCTATTATCTCAACGGAAATCAGGGGATCGATCAATTCGTTGTGTCGATTGTTATAATCGTAACGGGGATTTACGACCCTCGTTGACGTCTCT
>NW_022883568.1:0-39688 GCF_011952255.1 Bombus vosnesenskii
ATATCTGAAGAATATGTATTTGTCGGCATCAAAATATTCTCTGTTTCAATCCTTGGTCATTTTAGATCGAGACTTCAAAATCTTCTTGATTAAAATTCTTAAATTTTTTTAAATGAGAATCATTAATTAGAGGACAAAAAGTTGTTTCAATTATTTGAACATTCTGCTATTCATACAATAACATATTTCATTTTAAATTAAAACGAGAATAAATACTATTGTGTATAAATTTAATAGAACGACACACGTGATTTGTAGTCAACACTGTGACAGTTTGTGCAATTACCTTTTAATCGAGTGGAAACGAGAGCATTTTCAAATTTCTATTAACCAACGGTATTATCAATCAATTTTAACAATGATTGAAGGTTGCAAAATTAAATATAAAATGATTTATTAATAGCATACGTAGTGTTAAATTTGCAAACAAGCAGCGTATCTTTTAAGAATAATAGACACCAGAAAATAAAGATAATATTCTAATTACATTGCAAATTAATGAATAATTTAAGAAATGTATTTTTGTTATATTAATGTATCACAGATTCTAGGTAAAGTATTAATTTAATTTACTTATTACTTAGGAGATTGTATTTGAAATATAATTACAATTTGTAAGGTGTAATCAGCACACCTTTAAGCTAGTAGATATTTGGTAGCAGTTCTCAAGTCTTTGTGCAATATAGCACAATTGAGTTTAACCGAGTTTAATCCCTTTGACCAGCCAGCTTCCAATTTCATTTATGGCATAATCTCCTGACAATTTCATGCCCTTCAGAAGAAACACAATGTCCTATTATCGTTTTGTGATCGTTGAATATGATCACTCTAGCGTTTTAATCTCCTTTCTATGTATGATGCGGGTATACCGTTTTCTGTTGTTTTTAGATTCAAGTGACGAAAACTTATGAAATGATATTTTAAGTTTAAACTGATCAATTAATTTAATTAATTGATTTATTGTAGCAACAATGGTAAATTGTTTAAATAGAGAAAGAAATTTACAACGAAAAATGTATGAATGTAATATTTGAAATCTAAAATGATAAATTATTATGCGAAAATAATAAAACTCGCAATGTCAGCACATGGTCTCATTAGAACGTGTTTAACGAGCGTAGCGTAGGCGTGAAAATGAAAACGTTGAGGCTCTCGTGGTGTAAAAAGGCTAAATTCCTCATAAAAATACAAGAAATGAGAGAGAACGTTCGCCCTTGAACACATAAAACCAAAAAAAAGAAAAAAAAATAGAAAAGGAAAAAAACCACAAATTTTAGTGAAGCTATTTTACTGAAACTTATTATATCATTTAACAGCTATATATAAAACGTTGAATTATTTCCTTTCGCGCAGAGCAATTTTATTTCAAATTTCTAGCTTCAGAATGATAATTACGTATTTGTAATTATCAACAAGCTTTAAAAATATGGAATATTCAGCCAGATGAAATATAGGTAAAGTATTTAGAAGAAAACAGATTGAAATGTTTTATGTAAAACGATTAAATTAAGTGGTTGAGTTTGAAAATTTGACTCGGTTTAATAATTCAATGGAAAAAATATTCGCCCTATGAAAAAAAATTCATGTTCCTGTCGATATATCGGCGAGGTGCTCCTCTACTTTCGACTGCTCTGCAATTCAAATGCAATACTCGAATATACATGGCGAAAGAAATGGAAATTGAGTAATTTAAGGGAACCAATTACTCTCGCGTCGACGTAACTTCAAAATGTTTCACGTGTCGGTGTTTGCAAAATGAAGTTCGTCGTTATCCGATTAACACGCTTGCAGATGCGTTCTTTTTGTTGCAAAGTAAATGAACAAATTGTGAACAAATAATGTTTACAATTACATCAAAATTAATGTCCTAAACTTTACCAAGAATTATTAAAAATCCCTGCGTATTGCTTACGTAATGTTGATATTGAGTAGTACCATACATAACCTCAACATTATGATACTTACAAACATCGCTAAACAAGTAGTGCGAACGATGTCGAGTAAGTATTCACTATGTAAAAAGTATTTATAGATAAAAAGTATGGGAAATATATAACCGAATGTATTTAACTTTTCCAACATTTTAGCATTCCGCTTGGCGTTGGTACAACTTGAAGTAAATGAAGTAAAACGCAAAAATGTAGAGCGGGCAGTTTCCTACATTTCTAGCGCAAAAGAGCACAATGCTGATATTACAGCTCTTCCTGAATGCTTTAATTCACCATATGGAATACGTAATAATTTGTTTTTTTTCAATAATTTACTATGTGTGTAACAACTATATAGAAAAAGTAAAAGTAGACAAATTACCTTACCGTTTATACTTCCATAAAGATTGTGAATTGAGTCGAGAATATAGGATTTCCCCATTTTCATGATTATCGTGATTTTTGTATAAATATATTTTTTAAGATACTAATAATTAGGTACTTATAAATTAGTATTATCAATTATTTTGCATTTATAATTCCGCCTCTAGTATAAGCGTTAATTGAAAACTAACTTTATGTTTCAAAAAGTACTAGCAAAGTCGTTGAGTAACAAGCCACTGATGCTAACACAAATAGCATTGTCGTAATTAAATATTTCTAAATATTCATTTTTCATTTTGAACCTGTAGAAACAATTTATTATATATACTATTAGCTAAGTAATTGCATATTTAATTAAGTCGAAATATAAAACTTAGTTATTTTAATAATTTAAAAAATAAAAAACTGACAAACATTTCAATTTAATTTATGGTTGGAACAAAAGACAGTTATTTTTCATTAATTGAAATATTGCAATGCAGAGTACTTTCCAAAATACGCCGAGAGTATTCCTGATGGTGAAACGAGCGTTGCTTCATCGAACGCAGCTAAAGAAAACAACATCTATGTAGTTGGTGGTACGATGCCTGAAATAGAGGGCGATAAATTGTACAATACCTGTACTATTTGGGGTCCCGATGGAACTTTGATAGCAAAACACCGAAAGGTAAGTAATATATTCCTTTATGGCTTTGAATTTGAAAATATTGGGGCGAAGAAAGTGACTCTATCTAGGAATAATTTAGGAATATACATATGTACATACGTATACTATAACCAATTCTATAATTTACGGTTTATAAAATACGTTATGATACGGGAAACGCCCATTTTTGTTGTAATGTGTTTGTGTTGTATAAATTTTTCACATACTTAAAATATTATTATACTTATTTTTTCTCCTTTTTAAACATTATTAAATGATAGGATTTTTTAATAAAAGAAAGTGATAAAAACGCTGTCAGTTATTAAATAAAAAATAATTAAAGTTCAGGAGTTGGTGACTTTGATATTAAATTACAAAAGTTGCAGCAATAGAATTAGCGACCACATTTTTATGTTATTAGGTACATCTATTCGACATCGACATTCCTAATAAGATTACTTTTCGAGAGAGTGATTCACTCAGTCCTGGTAACTCCCTAACGACGTTCGATGTGAAGGGCTGCAAAATAGGTATTGGCATTTGCTATGATATTAGATTCGAGGAAATGGCACGCATTTATCGGAACAAAGGTACAGTAACTTAATCGATCAATACTTAACTAGCAAAAAATTAAATATCTTTCTTAAATATATTCTATATAAAATTAATATAATCTGTAACTCTGTATAAAAAGAAGCTTAATTTAAAAAACCAGTATATTTGCTGAAAATGAAACAAATAAAAGAATTAAAAGCACAATAAGAGGACTGTCCTCGCATATTCAGAAATGATGGAATGTGAACCGTGCAACTACGAAGTTAATTGGTATTCGGTGGCTTCATATTTCCTGCTTCTCTGGGTTAGGTTGCCAAATGCTGATATATCCAGCGGCATTCAATATGACCACTGGACCACTGCACTGGTCATTACTTCAGCGTTTCAGAGCGAATGATAATCAATTATACGTTGCCTGCATATCACCGGCTCGTGTTCCTTAAGCAAGTTACGTCGCATGGGGACATACACAGTTGACCAATCCCTGGGGAAAGATTCTTTACGATTTGGAAACTCAAGAGAATATGGCAGTCACCGATATCGGTAATTTACAGCTTAAAATTAAAAGCGAGAGATCCATGATGTAATTAATTTTTAGTCTCGTTAATTTATCGATTTAGCCATCTTCCTCTGTATTTGTTGAATTTATTAGTAAGCATTACTTATTACTTCGTATGTTTCTTTTTTCTATCAGATCTAAAAGTTGTTGAGGAAGTAAGGGCTCAGATACCTACATTTTCTCAGAGACGTACAGATTTGTACGACACTGTCTGTAAGAAGGAGTAACTCTACACTAAAACAGAAAATGTTTTTTTATAATATTTCTACTACGATATCCTTTTTTTGTGAATTATTACTAATTTCTTATCATTTGTACTAAATGAATGACTCAATTAAGAAAACCAAAACGTTATAAATAATAATCTGTATATCTTGTGTATCAACATGTAATTGGATATTATAATAATATAGGAATGCTATAATAATATAGGATAATAATATAGGAGAATAATAATATAGAAAAAAATACATGCTTTTAAACACCTTTAATATCGATCACATAAATTGTTATAATTCACAATGATTACGCATACATAAAAGGCCCCTTGATAGTAAAATTTACGATCAAAAGGCAATTACGTATCGTTTAACAACATTTAATTTATAACACCTTTTAAACATTTAGACAGATTAACACATAACACTTCTTATATATAAACATCAATTCGAAGTTATCAGCTTGGAGAAATTGGTCGATTAATACCTGTAGATTGTCTGTCTCGATGAAAGACTTAAAGAGAGCAAAAACATGATAATGCCGCTAATATAATATTCCTTCTTTCTTGTATCTGTCTGCCTCTCAGGTCGTTTTACTAATTACAATAAGTAATTTCGACTTCTTTGCGCTCTCTTTTAACGCATTCGAGACCGAAAGAAATTCATATCAGTCAGTAGGCAAGGGTATAATATACATATTTTATATATAACTTATGTAGTAATGTATATATCATGTTAATTTCATATTTTTTTCAATATAGAATTATTATATATATATATATATATATATGAATATATATATATGACTGTACATAATACATTATAGAATAACATAGTATATAATTTTATATTTTAAAAATATGAGGCATACTATTTAAGATTGTCATCGATTTAAAATCAAAGTATGAAAAGGATACCCTGGAGAGAGTAAAACACAGAATCATTCTAACTAAACATTCAGATCGTACCGACACCTAGGTATCGTCTTACAATTAAATCTCGGTCTCGAATGGATTAAAATGAAATACATACTTGCAGCTTCAACATCTTCAATATCGAGGAGATTCAAACTTTACAAATAAATGTAAATTGCGATGTAAAACAAAGCGATGTAAAAAGGGAAAAAGGAGGAAAGAAGGAACAGGGAAACAAAGAGAAGAAACGAATTTTTCATTTTCTCTTGCCAGGAATATAAGATGCTAAGTAATCTTCCTAAGTAATCTCCTCCAGCTTTTTCTAGTTTGATCAATAATTATTAGTACATGTTAGGAAAACAAATAGAATTTTTGTTCTCAAGCGAGGTATAATTTAAATTTTGTATGTACACAAAAATGTTAAATATCTGTAATAAACATGGTACAATCAATTTTTTTACATAAAATTATATTGTATAGGCTATTGTTATTTAAACATTTTAAATTGGATGAAGAAAAAAATGACGCAAATAAAACGTAGGACATTTTAATTAAAGAGACTAATATAGAGATTTATCTACTTAACTGTGATTAAATCATCTCCACTTAACGCTCTACCTCTTCTATTAATTATGCTTCGTTAAACTATGATTACAGAGGATGGGTTTTTTGATAAAATGACATTCTGACAAATATATATAGATCGATATATATAGATATAGATAGACAAATATATAGATTCTTACAACAGTAGTTATGAATGAACAGTAGTTATTGTATCAATTCCGTTCTTCAGAAGCTTCATTTGTGAAAAGACAATTCGCCAGAATATGGATTCACTGTAGTTATAGCTATAGGATTTCAATCTAGTTGACAGACTTGCTTTACGTAGAGAATATCTGTCTCTTGTTCTACCTTATCGCGATTCTCTCCTATACGCTTTGTCGAGCAAAGTAATATTGGCATATATCTCGGCTCTGGTTACAATCATTAGTTTCCGCCTAAACGGTTAGAATCACATAGCTCGCGCTCTACTCTCGTTTATTCAACATTCAGGCCATATGGTCGCATGCGACGAGTTTTATGTTAATTCCGACCGATTACAATACCTTTCTTTCGTTTACAAGGAACGACGAGACTGGCAGTTGCGTGATTTCCAATGCAAAAGCCGCGATATCTGCTCGATAACCTAACCTCAACCGATTTTGTTGTACTATTCTTATGTGGACTTCGTTTGTACCACTTTCGTAACAAAAATAGAATACGTAGAACACAGCATTCCGTTATGCGATATTGTCGATTCCTAACATCCGAAAAATCAGAGATAATTATTTCCCTACAGTTGTACATTTGTGTGAAAAATTACGAACGTAAAGTTGTTTGGTGCATGCACAGTCCTCCCCTCCCCTGCATTTGCGTGGACATGCTAGAAAGATTCACTTTTCCACGGTGAAACTGTATGTATTATAATTTCATTTTTACAAAGGTCGAACATCCTACTATGCATAAATTTAATATTAATATAAGCAGGTTTCGTGTTAAGTATTACATCTGACGTATAAGCACACGTGTGTACGAGCCTTGGTTTTAAATGTCTTATAGTAGACACCGAAAAGATTATTCAGTTGGATATCTGACTCAACATCAATATTTTACTAGGAGATAACATGTTAAGAACACGTTGGTGGATGGCATGGGAGATGATGAATGAAGACATACTTCTGTGAGATACATAAAATAGTAGTCAGAACGTATTTTGGCGCTTGGGGACAGCAACAGCTTTTTTTTTTTATTTATTTGTTGGAATTACAATCAATTCTCGCGTTGAGAATTTTCAGTAATTTTTCTGGCGTGGCGCAGTGACATGGCTGTTTATTTACAATAAGTTAATACTTATTATAGATAGGTATAATTTATAAGTATTATAAGTAAGTGCATATGCTTAATTTGGATAATTAAATGAATCTAACGTTTAGGTCTAGCGGGTAGTGCCTCTTCAGCCTGCGAATCTGGTCCGTCGTATCGAGTAGTCCAGTGATTAGGGAGTTTCGGTGTTTCTTGACTCTTTTGCTATATCTGTCGCTATATTTTGTTATTTCCTCTTTGACTGCAGGTATCTTGAGGTCGCGATGGATGGTTTCGTTGGTAACATACCAAGGTGCGTCTATTAAGGCTCTTAGCGCTTTCGATTGGAATCGTTGTAGTATTTCGATGTTGGAGTTACTTGGACAGCAACAGCTGGTGATACTGTCATACACCTCCATTTATAAACTTTCGAAAATCGATGTGACCTTCAAACTTTAGTGTATTCTGTTACACAGCACAAAATGTTTCCGAAACGTAAGTTTATTGTTACAATAAACTTGACTAGTGGCTCTGAAATACTATCCTTGAAGAAACAATGGGGAAATTGGAGCAAAAAAAAAGAAGGAAATAAACAAAGACCTTGTTGGTTCGTAAAAATAAAATATGCTACAGGAAAAACATTTTCCAACGGATTGAGATGCGACAAGCTTTAAAAGCTATGACGCGAATCGAGCGTTTGTCTACAAGAGCGCATTTTCGGTGGATATATATGTCGGAATGACATTGGGGATAGGGTTGTCGGTGTTTGAGGAGTCTTCATTGAAGGTAGCCATCGTTGCGGTGTAACGAAGATACGATTTATTGACACAGGTATGATTAACACAGGTTTGACAATCTACCACGGCGGTGAGACGTCCGCGACACTAGTGACAGTGGTCTCCGGTTCAATAACGAATCCGCGGCCAACGGGATGACAGATGGGCGTTCTCGCTGAATCTAAGTCTGATTCGTAAAAATAATTGCTGAGCGTAAAGACGTTACTCTTTGGTCGACGGGAGCGCGTAAAAGAATGCCCGTCCCGTCCCGATGATGCCACAGAGGAAAACTATAATGGGGTGTGTCTAAGGACACGAGATCATCGGATTCGTCGAGGAAAGCCTTCGTTTAGGAAGTAAGGGAAATTGACGTTGCTGCTAATTGGTCAATCTCCATATCGGTGGTTAGAAAAAGATGCTAGCCGCCCTCGAGGGACAGTTGCTAGTGGGAGACGCCGCTCGTTGAAAAATATGTCTCCCCTATCTTCCCGTAGTTGGGACAAAGACTGTTTGTCTGTTTGAAGGACTTTAGTTAACTAAACCTTAAGATTTATAACGGGCCCTCGGGCTAGCCGAACATGTACTGCGGAGACGCATCGACATCTGGCAATCATCTTACTCGAAGAATAGGGTCTGCGTGTGGCGAGCCACGGGACAGAAACCGTTGGAATGTTTACTGTCGCGTGTCGCCACGAATATTTCTTTTAAGGAGAGCTATAGAATTACTCCATACCTTTGTTAGGCAAAGCGTTCATCCCTTGACCGCGGCTACGTTGGGCGACAGACTGTCACCTCGAGCCAAAGCTCACCGTCAGTAATCTCGAACAATTACAATCGGATTGAATAACTACAATTGTTCAATTACAGCTATAGTAGACTCTAGGTTACAATGTTGCGGGATTATCTAAAATTCCAAAGGCTCCGGTGTTCTTTCATCTCCGACATATAATTATATAATGACTCATTGAAAACCAGCTTTCATTTTTTGTTGATAGTATGGTAAGAAAATGTGAAGTTCGAACGCTTGTAACAATTGCCTGAGTTGCGTCATCCTTGGTTTTAGGAAAAGATAGGGAAGTCACTGAAGGGTGTCGCGATGTCTTTAGTAGCTGCGACGCGGAGGCCTCTCGGTTGTTCTTTGAACAATCGTCAACGTGGACGAACGTCAAAGCGAAACCACGCGAATTCGGCATTTCCGATAATACGGAACACTGTAAACGCGACTGCGTTGAATTCGTTCGATTAATTCCTAGCAGTATCTATAAACAGTGAACTTAAGGCCCCATACACAACTGCATACGCTAGGTTGTAAGAAATAATAGCTATATAAGTATGTAGCGGCGCATGAGTTAGAGAACGATGCAAATCGAGAGCGACTCATATTATTGTTTTGCCTCGTGACACTTACACAGTCTTGACGTACATGTAACGTCAACAAATATCTCCAACAGACTCAGGAAACCTGAACCGCCTTGCACACGACACCGACTCCCAAAACAAAGGAATATGAATTCGGCACATAGGCATAAGATAAACGAACATCTAGAAGGGCTGTGTCTTGATCGAGTCTTTCAGTCTTTCGGTAACGGTCAAATCGCACACTTGTAATCCTATTATAAAATAAAGGTACCTCGAACTCTGGTTCAAGAACCCAACATTT
Source organism: Bombus vosnesenskii (assembly GCF_011952255.1). NCBI lineage: Eukaryota > Metazoa > Arthropoda > Insecta > Hymenoptera > Apidae > Bombus > Bombus vosnesenskii. Next base: position 9,486 of record NW_022883568.1, read on the forward strand.
TTTTATTATTATTTTCCCATTATTTTTACGTGACATTTTGGCGATCCTGCCAGGATCCATTCGCTTCAGTGTAAACGAAGTTACGATTTCGGTCTACGGACATTATTGAAGATCGAAGGATTCGAACTACTTGTGTTATGAACTTTGCTGTCAATAATTTACCACGGTGGACCAAATCAACGGGGCCACTGTCAGCATAGAACAAATCAACAGAACGAGTTTGACACTCAAACAACACATTTGAACGCGCCACAGAGGAAAACACCGCAAGGGAACCTCATTCTACGAACTTACGTATCAAGGTGAGAAAAGTCGGAATTCTTTTAAACAATATAGAACGCGAAAAGTTAGTTTCTCTAGTAACTCTAGCGAAGAGACAATATGAATAAGAAAGACTCAAAAGCCGAGACAAGTTTACCGTCTACAAGTGGAGTTCAAAATAAAACGGGATCACTCGATTCCTCTCCCAGAGCAATTTTAGACTTAATACAGAGACAGAACGAAGAATTTCGACAACAATTTAACGAAATAAAGAATGCTTTAAAATTAGCGAACGAAGAAAATAGAAAACGCGCTAACGAAATGGAAATATTAAGTAGAAACCTCTCTCGTGTTAAACTACCACAAATAAACGTAAAATCAACTGAATTCGGTTCTATGATGACTGACGATGACGATAATATATCAGTATTAAAACACGATACTAATCCACCTCCACCTATGCCACAAAAGCCACCAACATATGTCCAACCATCCAATCCAACAGCTGGAAACTCTGGAAATCTAAAAGCTGTTTAGTATCTCCGATACTAAACGGAGAAAATGATATAAGTGTAGAAGATTTTATTCGTGAAATAAAAGAAATGAGAATGATGTGTAGCGAACAAACGTTATTATTAAAAATGATCAAAATAGAGAAAATTGTAGGAAAAGCCGCAATGACAATCCGCAATATCCATATTAACGAAGGATTAAGACGTAACGTAGCTACTGAAGCATCAGTAAGAGAACACCAAGATCAGTTAAGAGTGATAAAGCAAGGAATATCCGAAAGCGTGCAAAATTATAACATTAGATTTCGACGTGTTTTCAACAAACTTCAATACAGCATTACCAATGAATATAAAGACGAACTAACTCGATGAACGATGAACGATCGACTATACATGGTTTCTGTGATTGACTATGTAAGAGGCCTTCGTTCAGAAATAGGACACGTGCTATTGGCTAATCCCCCCCCCAAACATCATCGATGCAGAAAAAAAGGCAATGGACGTGGAAAAATACTTTCGCGAAGACAACGCTCGCAGACGGATGACACGACAAACAACCACTCCACCATCTTATCGTAACCAGACGTCTCGTCCAGTAGGTAACCGCTTCACGATTACAAGTAACATGAATAACAAAACTTCACCCACACAAAACATTCAACCAAGAATGAATAATTTTACAAAGCTTGAAAATCGACCATTAAACGAAAGGCCACAAACGAAATGTTTCAAATGCAATCGATTGGGACACCTTGCCAATCAATGCCAAAATTTTCGAATACCGCCTCAAACAAAAGCCCCTCCAGGAATAAACTACAATCAAGAACAATCAGAATTAACAATGCTACCTCAGGAAGACTACCCACAATACGACTACAATTACTAGGACGACCAGGATTGCGATTTCTCGTTGACTCGGGAGCAGGAATCAACTTGCTTAAACGAGGATGCTACCCAGGAAGAACAATAATACCAGACACATAGAAATTCTCCATGGAACATTCCAAATACGAATCCAATTCCAAAATTAAACTAAATTTATTCAACAAAGAGATAGAATTTTCCTTAGTAGATGATAATTTCCCTATCATAGAAGACGTCATATTAGGCTTACCCGGTTTAAATCAATATCGATTCGAACTCTCCAATAAAACATTAAAATTAGATAATAATACTCTTCTGCTGCAGCAAGAACCAACCCTCGCATCGGGAGAAATCGTTCAAAAAATTGTATACTTCGACGGAAAGCCAACGCCAGTATGCTTTATCAATGGTGGTAAGTTTTCAGTCCAAATTTCTAACATTATTGAAAATATAAACACTGTAGATCAAATCGAAAAATTCAAATCTTTGATTCGACTATCGCACATAGAAAAACCTCTTAGAGAACCTATGTAGTATTTTCGTCTGTACCTACTTAAATTATATTTATCTTATTTTCCTTTAAGCATTCGTGAACGTAGTGGTAATGAACTTCAATGTGTTTAGAATTTTTTGTGAAATTTCCGTACTTTGCTATACTTATCACTCCAGAGTTATCGTCATAAATTTTTACAGGGTTATTGTCTAGATTTACATTGAAGACCTTCATAATTTCTCTAATAAACATTAATTCACTCACCGCTTCCGATAGAGCTACATACTCTGCATACGTCCAGGCTTTTGTCACACACCTTTGTTTTTTAGATTTCCAACCGATTACATTTCCATACAATTTAATTACATATCCAGAAGTAGATTTTCTATCTAAATGATCTCCTGCCCAATCAGCGTCCACATAACAATCTATCGTTTCACACTTTTCATTCCTTTTCTAATGTAACCTTAAATCTTTAATATTAAATATTTCAATATTTCGGTACAAATATTTCAATATTCGCAAAGCATATTTAAAATGTGTCTCGCTACAACAATCTTGAAATCTACTTAAGATAATTCACACTATAACTTATATTGGGTCTGGTATTTGTACTAATATACAGCAATGCACCAATTAAGTTCTTGTATCCAATGTCATTTCTGTTTATCTCAGCGTTTTCTATTTTTAAATTTGTTTCCGTTGGTGTACAGTACAATTTGCTGTTTTGTAATTTATATTTATTCGCTAATGATTCAATGTATTTCGTTTGGCTTAGTTTCATTTCATTTTTTATATAATCATACTCTATATTTATTCCAAAATATTCTTTCACTTCACTTAAATCTTTCATTTAAAATTTATCAGGTAATAGCTTCTTTACATTTTGTATCCTTTTTTTGTTTTTACTACAGATTAACAAATCGTCTACATATATTAGCAAATAAACAACATTTTCCCCCTCTCCATGAGTATATAGGCACAACTCTATGTTATTCTTCTTAAAATCCAATGTCGTCACATACCTATCAAAACACTCATACCAGTCCCTCGGACTTTCTTTTAACCCATAATGCGCTTTCGATAATTTACAAACTCTATTCGTTCCGTCTGCATATCCCTTTGCTTGATTTACATATACCTCCGAACTTACTTCGCCATTTAAAAAGGCAGTTTTTACATCCATTTGCTGAATGATTAATCCATTTTGACAACAATATGATAGAAGAGAAGAGAATATATGTCATCAACGACTACGTTTCTTTGTTGAAATCCTCTTACCACTAATCTAGCCTTATACCTGCCCTCTGATTTTCTCGTGTAAACCCATTTTACATCTAATACTTCTTTGCCTTTTACCCTCTCTACCAATTTCCAAGTTTTGTTTTTATAGAGACACTCTATTTCTTTATCCATAGCCTGTTTCCAATCTTCACTATTTTCACAACAAATCGCCTCCTCAAATGTGCAAAGGATATCTACTCTACAATAATTTGCGTGAATCTCACTACTGTTTTCCTTTTCTGGATACCTTACTGGAGTTTTCTTATTACGTGTAGATCTCCTAGGAATCTTTAAGCTTTCAGAACTATCATCATTTTCATCTTCTCTACTTTCTAACTCTTCCTTATTCATGCTGCCCAATAAATAATTATCTTTACTATCGTCGCTAACTGCATCGAATGAATTCTCCTCAAAACCGATACATTTTTTGTCTGTTTCTACGACCTCTACATGTCGCTACTGTTATTTTTACACCTAATAGGACTCTCTAACCTACTTCACTATATCCTAACAGAATTCCCATATCTGCCTTCTTATCCCATTTAGAAACTCTTTTTTGTTCTGGCCTTCTTACAAAAACTTTACTTCCATATAGATGTAGATTTTTAACACTTGGTTTTCTCCCGAAGAATATTTCAAAAGGTGTCTTTCTTTCTATAGTATTCGCTAATATTCGATTTTTCAAGTATGCCGCTGTACAAACTATTTCCGGCCAGTACCTTTTATGTACTTTCGCTTCCGCTAACAAGCAACGCGCCATGTCCATCACTGTTCTATTATACCTTTCCGCTGTCCCGTTTAATTCATGTACGTATGTTGGGCAATTATTTATTCTTATACCTTTATCCCTAGCAAATTTATAAATTCGATTATTTAAATATTCTTTACCATTATCGCATCTTAATATTTTTAACCTCTTGCCCGTTAAATTTTCGGCTTCATTTACGAACTGTACGAAAGAATCAAAGACCTCATCTTTTGATTTTATACAATAGATCCTAGCTATTTTACTATAATCATCGATAAATAAAATGAAATATTTTTCTCCATTGAATCCGGTAGTCTTAAAGGGACCACATACGACCGTATGAATAATTTCCATTATTTCCCTAGCCTTAGTTCGATTATTTTTGAAAGGTAAGTTATGCATTTTGCTTTCTATACACACCCTACATTTCAAAAGTTCCTTTTCAAATTCATTCGGTATGCCAGTCACTAGCTGCTCTTTACCCAAAATCTCTAAATATTTAAAATTTACGTGTTCTAGCATCCTATGCCACCTTTCCTTTTTACTCATACCACTACGTTCGCCACTGTTTACTAAGTGCTTCTTCCTTTCAATATACTTTTCATTTTATATGTACCATTCTCTTTGACCGCTAAAGCTGTAAGTTTATTGTTCTCATCTATTATTTTTGCAATATTTCCTTTTGAAATAACCATATTATTATTATTCGTTATCTTGCCGAAACTAATCAAGTTTGCGGACATTTCTTTCACATAAAAAATTTTATTCATATTTATTTTATTTCGTTTTTCAAATGCTTCAAAATAGCTTATAACATTTCATACTTTCGTTGCCTTTATCGATCTATTATCGCCCAAATATATGTCGGGTTAACATTAGAATTAGGGTTAGGGGCGTAAAGCGACTCTTCGTTTGGATTACACGTCGTCGTTATGCAATAGAGAAGACATTGGCTAGTGCAAATACGATTACCATAGAACCGGACAAGTAACCGTGGTGATTAGATACTCGAGAGACTAATGACAATGATCCTAGGTTCAATAACGAATCCGCGGACAACGGGACGGTAGTCGTACGCACTCGCAAAAATCTAAGTCGGATTCTGTGTTAGTATTCGCTGACCGTAAGGAGTTAATCCTTTTTTTTTGTCGATGAGACCGCAAGAGAGAATGACTTTCCGTCCCGGTGATACCCCAGAGGAAAACTATGACGGGGTGTGACTAAGGACACGAGATCATCGGATTCGTCGGGGACATCCTACGTTCGGAAAGTAAGGGAAATTGACGTTGCTGCTAATTGGCCAATCTCCATATCGGTAGTTAGAAAAGGATGCTAGCTGCCCTTGAGGGAGGGTTGCTAGTGGGAGACGTCGTTCGTGGAAAAATAGGTCTCTCCTGTCTTCCCGTAACTGGGACAAAGACTGTGTATCTGTTGAAGGATTTTAGGTAACTAGATATTAGTGTTTATGACGGTCCTCGGGCTAGCCGATCACGTACTGTGGAGACGCGTCGACATCTGGTAAACATCCTGCCCGGAGAATAGGATCTGCGTGTGGCAAGCTACGGGACAGAAACCGTTGGAATGTTTACTGCCACGTGCCGCTACAAATCTTTCTTTTAAGGAGAGCTATAGGATTACTCAATGCCTTTGTTAGGTGGAGAGTTCGTCCCGTTGACCGCGGCTACGTTCGGCGACTAATTGTCGCCTTGAGCCCAAGCTCATTGTCACAAGTCTCAAACAAATACAATTGGTTAGAATGATGGCAAATCGTTTAGTTACAACTGTAGATTTTAATTACAATGTTTTTATGGATTTTCCCGAGGTTTCAGAGAGAAGGCACCGGTGTCCTCTTATCTCCGACATATATATTTACCGGTTCTTTAAGGTCGATAGATTTATCAAAATAATTTACGTCGTTAATAATGTGATCGGTACAACCGCTATCTAATAGGCATGTTATTTCGTTACCACTTATCTCGTTCATCTCGCTGCTGTGTGCTGCGTGCGCTGTTGCCATCCATATGCCTGCTCCTGAGTTGCCATATTCGCTCGTGCCGGCTGCTGATTGACGATGGAAGTTTCCACGCCCCCTGTTCGTATTGCCTTTGTTTCCTCTTCCTCTGCTGCGACCACGTGTTGACCCACGCCGATAACTGTTACTGCTTCCCGCTTGGACGCCATTTTGACACTCTCATGCAAAATATCCCACTCTTCCACATTTGAAGCATCCTTCCTTTTTTGCAGCAAAGGCATTAGTTTTCATTTCTCCTCGATTAGACTTATCTTTCTTTTCCGCTATTTCTATTCTATTATTCTTCACGCACGCTACCGTTTGTTTCTCTTCTTTCACTGCATCTATTATATCCGCTATGTAGCTATACTCTTCGGGTAACGTATTGTTTTCGCACGTTCGCGGGGAGACGCGATCTCGAAGAAGCGCGCCAACGGGAGTCGTAAATTCCCGTTACGATTTGCTAATCGACGCCGCGAATCGCTCGATCCCTTATTTCGTTTAGGATAATAAGGGTAGTTAAATGAAGGATAACGCTGTTGCTAACAGGTTATTATATATTTTCACAAACCAACAACTTCGGTGTAACACAAAATGAATATTTGTTATGAGATGACTACGAATGAGTGCGACCTGAGTCTCTAGACGGATTATCGCGTATACTGATGGATTTGTCGACTCACTGTATTCGAATTGCTGACCGCTTGACCAGATGCTTGATTGAGACTGACTGATCTTCGGGTGTAAACCCGGTCGAAAGATGTTGACTGTTCGAAGGATGTAAAGTCAGTGATGTTCGGAGACGATGCTGTGGCGGAGGAAAGCTAAGGATGGGTGTGTCTAGCGCACGGGACCATCGGATTTGTTGGTGACGATTTTGACTAAGGGAGTGAGGGAAATAGTCTTCGTTGTTAATTGGTTAAACGAAGGGTCTTAACCGCCCTCGAGAGAAAGTGGTTCGTGGGAGGAAAGTTGCATCATACGTGAGAAAAACCAACTTTCCCTTGTCAAGCCGTAGTAGACAAAGGTCTTTAGAAATGCTTTGGAAACAGACGTTTGTTCAGTTTGAAGGACCTCGACTAGGAAATTCCTAAGATTTATGGAAGATACTTGAGACTATTGAGGGTACGCAGTGAGTATCCGAAGACATCTGGTTGCCATCTTGCCCGCGGTGTGTGGCCTGGGCTAGGTAGAGTTACGCGACGTAACACGTATTTATCATGTAATTCAGCTTTTCCCTCTCACTCACTTTTGCGCCTGCACCTTTTAATTCATTTATTAATTTTTCAAGATCGCTAAAAAACGATGCTGAATCACTGTATTTATCAAGACTTATCTTCTCCAATCTCCTTCTGCACACGATCTAGTGCCGTCGATTCTTTCAAGTACACTTCGTCGAACTTTTTCATTATTTCATACGCTGTTTTTTCTTCCCTAATATATTCTAATTGTCTATTTGAGAAGGCACTGTAAATTATATTTATCGCCTTCAGATCCTTTTTATCCCAGTCTGGATTGTCTGTTTCAGTCTTCACTCTAGTTATAACAATATCACATTCTTTATATCTCAGAAACATTGTTATTCTTTTCTTCCACATACCGTAACCCTCACCATCAAATATCGATAGCATAATTTCCGATCTCTCCATTTTAATTGATTTCCTATTCTTTACTCAAGCGTTCCTACGTGCTTGAAGTATTTTTTCTTTTATTTTATATTCTTTGAACGTTTCTTCCCTTACTAAACTCGCAAGACTAAAAACCACGCACTAAATAGCTTGCAAAACTAGTAACCACGCTCTGCTACCATGTTAAGGTATAGAGAGGATTCGAAAATACAAATAGTTTACTTTATTTCGCACACAACAGCTATACATATATATATTACACTCTGAAGACTTCGATAACCTTCTTGCACGCACGCTTGTTGTCAACCACCTCCTCTAGATTCTCCTAACAGCCTCCAATCGTCTTTTGTCTCTACTGAGACCTGGACGCCCTCTGACGCTTACACACACATTCACGTGTACAGTGTAAATGTATCATCTACCTAACAAGATCATCAACGTAAAATCCTACCGTCCTCCCGAACATCATAAAACCGAAATAAATAAACAGATGACTGAAATGTTAAACAAAGAGATTATAGAACCCTCCGACTCTCCCTATAACTCTCCTGTCTGGGTCGTTCCAAAGAAAATCGACGCATCAGGGAAACAAAAGTGGCGAGTAGTGATTGACTTTAGGAAGTTAAACGAACTAACAGACCAAGACGCGTATCCACTACCTGACATTGACGATATACTATCACAGCTAGGAAATAAGAAATATTTCTCCTCTTTAGACTTATCCTCAGGGTTCCATCAAATACCCATGGACGAGAATTCAAAGAAATACACTACATTTAGCACACCACAAGAACACTTCCACTATAATAGAATGCCATTCGGGCTCAAGAACGCACCTGCTACCTTTCAAAGAATGATGGATACCACGTTAAGAGGTTTGATTAACAATCATTGTTTCGTTTATCTCGATGATATCATTATATTCGGGCAATCGATAGAAGAACATACTAAAAACTTAGTCATTATATTCCAAAGACTCGGGAAAGTAGATCTAAGAATACAACCAGATAAATGTGAATTCTTAAAGCCCGAATTAGAATATCTAGGACATGTAGTGACAGCAGATGGAGTAAAACCTAACCCTAAAAAGATAGAAGCAGTAAAGAATTTCAAACTACCAAAAAATCCTACAGATGTAAAATCATTCCTTGGGCTAGCTGGATACTATAGAAAATTTATTAGAAACTTCTCTAAAATTGCCAAACCTCAATCTATTTTTAAAGAAGGACATTTAGTATTAATTCATAACGATCATAAAGAACACAAGATAGATACTGAATGGCCAGGGCCATACACCATTGAAAAAGTGAAAAGCCCCTTATTATGAAATAATAGTAAATCACTCGATTAGGAAAATACATGGTAACCGTATTAAACCTTACTTTCCAGGACGATCTTCACCTTCTTCATAGTTAGCTAAGCTAAACGTTATACCCCTTAATGGTAGTTCTATATATCAAGAAAAATTAGCTCATGCATACTTATATAGCGAATCCGTAAACGTAATTATAGGTTTAGACATTAAGGATATATATGCAAAACTCAGCGAAATTAAAAGATTTAGACTAATGTTAACAGAACATTTTAAAAGTGAATGCCCGTATTCCAATGAAATGATTACACGCGCTCGCAAAAGAAATTTAGACAATGTAATCATGCATATTAAATTTATGACACACACTTGTTACCGAAGAGGGTCATTGAATTTTGTTGGATCCATTTCTAGAAGTCTATTTGTAACTCTGGATAACGATAATTTAGAATTAATGAATAAAAATATAGATAAATTTTTTGATGAAAACAATAACTTAAAAACCAATATAACTTACAAAACAAATTTCAAAACTATAGCTTTACCCTTAACTGACAGTCTAGAAGAAATCCTAACAAAAATTGAAAACGCTCCAAAAATCATTAATAATGTATAATCGTATAGAATGCACCTCAATCAAATTTCCAACGAAGTAAACTCTCTTAATTATGAACATAGAATTAGAAGTCTTAAGAAATAGGAACTAAGTGTCTTATAAATTATTAGTTATATTGATCTAGCATTACTAGGAACATATGTATATTTAACAAAATAGGATTATTCGATATTATAAGCAAATGCCTACCTTCCAAATTATGTATTCGCGTATTATGTTGTAAAACCAAAGAAAAAAAAAGACACAGGTATAAGCAATATCTCTAGACCAATAGAGCGCACCTTTAAACACATATTCCACACCTGAAATACAACCATTACGAGAATTACCTGAAGACACCAATTCAGTCATCCTCGAAGCAAGGCATGTAAGATTCCAAAAGGGCATACAAAAGGAGGCACTACACCGAAAATAAGAGTCTGGAGGACCAGCCGTACTCTAACACTGGGGGAATGTAACGTCAACAAATATCTCCAACCGACTCAGGAAACCTGAACCGCCTTGCACACGACACCGACTCCCAAAATAAAGGATTATGAATTCGGCACGTAGGCATAAGATAAACGAACATCTAGAAGGGCTGGTTCTTGATCGAGGCTTCAGTCTTTCGGTAACAGTTTAATCGCACACTTGTAATCCTATTATAGAATAGAGGTATCTCGAACTCTGGTTCAAGAACCCAACATTTTTTTATTATTATTTTCCCATTACTTTTACGTGACAAGCAAAGCGTAACGATAAACAAACTCCGAGCAAAACAATGTTGCCGCTACGTGCAATCGTCAACCGAGGTTGAATTTAAAGTTTTCGATACTCCCCCGAGTATAAATAAAAGAACACGATCGTTAAGACAGTTAGTATCGAACATTCTTATAGCGAATTAATATCGAACGAACGTAAGCATTACCTTGTATACACATATCGAGCAACACTAAGCGAACGACGACTAATTCTGTACTGCAAATAATTTTAAATACATTTGACTACACTAAGTATCAACTCGTCTGGTCATTAATCAACAACGCGTTTAATCGTCCTCCACATACATGTTGTATAAGCTACTATGTGTATATTTATTTATGTTTCCCATAGTACAGACGTATTCCTTATTTTATTGTAGCTGTGTAATTTCAGTAGTCTTGCATAAAGGACATCTGTTTTGTTGCAATTGTATCAGCTATTAATTGTAATACTTGAAACGTTTGTATCTAATCGTCATGCATCTGTGGTGGCACTCGACCATGGAACTTTCCAACGGCTTCGCGACACAAAGCGCTATACCTTCAAAGCGTAAAGCCGACACGCCTAATGTACCATCGATATCCCTACAGTTCTTTCGCCGAATATTCGGAAGAATGCATACGCGGCAACCGTTGCGGACATCTAATAAACGCGTGCGTAGTGGAAATATCGAGGGGCAACAAAGAAAAGAATCCATTTGCTTTCGAATCAAAGATTCATTCTGCCCCGAGCTGCGGAGTGCGAAAGGTTAAGCGTCATAGCGAAGCAAACACAATTAGAGATACGTGATTATTGACTCTTGACAGTTAATCGTTAGTCGTTAATTGTTGATCATAAATTGTTGACTGTTGATTGTTAATAATTTAATTAACTTTTTTGTTGAACATCAAGAGTATTTCTTGTGGGCACCTTCACCCACTATCCACCTCACATCGTTATTCTACATACGGAAGGCAAGATTGATATCAAATTCGAAGGATAGACCGCAGAAGTCTGGTCTCTGCTATTACCACGAGACCTTTCGAGACCGCGCAAGGAAGTGCCGGGCCCCTTGCAACTGGACCCAGTGAAACGAGACCAGCCGTCCGTAAACGCGGCATGTGGCGATGGCTTTAGTATCCCGTCGCATTTTCGTGACGGACAGAGCACCAAGGATCTCTTTCCTTGTGAACACCGGTGTCAATATAAACGTATATCCGTGCAACAAACTACGCGGATCCGCGAACAAAGATACGTACGAGCTGTTCGCGGCGAATCGAGTGGTCGAAGCAAACCGAAAACGCCTTTCGCGAGTCAAAACGCATCGTCTCTGACGCCACAATGTTAGTGTCACGACCGGCATACTTCAAATCCGATGGACTGACGATGGAGATAAAGATGTGGCGGCACTCGGCGACAATCGGCGACAATCGGCGGCAATATCGCTGAAGTGTCTAATGAACCATCAACATCCCAACGGTCCTTCCGCCGAAGGTTCTAGAAGAAAGAGCACGTGGCAACGGTCGCGGACGCCTAGCAAATGCAAATGCATGGTGGGGATGTTGAGGGATGACAAAAGAAAGTAATCGGATTCGATCGAAAGTCAAATCATAAGAGCTTTCAGTCTTGGAAAGTCACTCCTAGAGTTTGGAAGTGGATTGTAAAGTGAATTGTTGTTAGAAAAAAAATAAAGTTTCTTTTTTTTATTTACACCTCAAATTTCTTTTTTTATTTTGTTGTTTTACGTGACATTAGCGCATCCGGTATCGGCAACAGCGCGTGAACGACAAATGGCAGCCGCTAGGATTCGTTACAAAATCTTTGTCTCCCGTGCGATCAATTCTGTATTTAGAATAATTTTAAATATATTTGACAATATCAAGTATCAACTCGTCACGTCATTATTTAAATCATCCACCACAAATCCAAAAACAGAATAAGGAAAACAGAGAAACGAACAAATAGAAAATTAAGTTGCTAACATGTTTTTCTATAATAATATTTTAACATCAATATTGTAATACGCAATGTGTTACGCCGCCTAAAACATCTGCACGCCAGCCCGCGCGACCGGACAACAACCGACCTGCGTAACGTCACTTCGACCCTCACATAAGGACCCACCATAACTTTCACTTCCCTGTATTGTTTCGCCATGTGTCTTCAATCCGTTTGTCTTGAAGAATTTCTAAAGCTTAAAAATATTCTCGAAACACAGTCGGTTTTTAGAGAGGTCCTTGGGTTTATTAGTCGCACTTAAAACACGGAGAAAGCGGGTATGCACCCATTAGGAAAATCCGAATAGCCCTGTAATAAAACAAGCTAGGTTTTTCTCACGCACACAGTCATCTATCCACCACGATGGTAGGAGACTCCCTACTCATCCCTTCGAGCCGTAGTGCAGGTCATGACCAATCGACACCGCGGTTCGTTGCCCCCACTTTTCCTAACGAAAGTGGGAACAACGAATCCGCGTTCTTTAGGCACAGGGGCACACCCACACCGAACTTTTCTTCCGTATTAGAAAAAGAGCGACAGACAGTCTAAAAACTAACGCCTAACGCGGCAGTCTACACATAGCGCGAGAGTCGCATACTTCACGCAAATCTTTTGTCGGTTCTCGGTGTTGTCGAACACACATCTTCTCTCCTAAATATATTATAGTGCTAAGTCCATTAATACATTAATTTCCATTATAAGAGCCCTGCTCTAGCGTACATATCTATCGCATCTTCGTGCGACAAGTTGTTAACTATTTATTTCTCTACGTCAGTGTAATCTAAGTGTTGGAAATATATAATTTATAATTCTGTGAATCACAGTGTTATACAAACTCAATCACCCCTATTATCTCAACGGAAATCAGGGGATCGATCAATTCGTGGTGTCGATTGTTATAATCGTAACGGGGATTTACGACCCCCGTTGACGTCTCTCCTCGCGATTACGTCTCCCCGCAATTGGTCGAAATTTACACAATGTGAAAATGAAAAAATTGGAAGCAACCGAACTACGGATGAAACTAAATCACTTCGCTGTTTGTAAAGATAACTTTTAGTGTTATAAACATAAGTCAAGTAGCAAAGAGCATAAATTGAATTTACCCAAACTCTTCTTGAAATCTGACAAAATGATTCTTTATTTTGTCAAAAAAATCTTTACGTATTTTCCATTCCCATTCGTCGCTTTTTTCAGTGGCGTGTTTATCGCTACGTCGAAACTCCGTCGGGTAGCAGTTAATTTCATTTAAAGTAGAAAACTATTCAGAAACGTGTATACGTTACACAGCAACAAACCAGTCGCCCTGTTATTACCTCGTTCTCAACAGTTCAAATTTCAGGGACAACCGACTACTTAGTATCGACCCAGTACGTCATATTTACTCGCCAAAAGAATTGTAAACGAAAATTGTAACCAGACGTGCCGTTAGTAACTACCATTTTTCATTTGGCGGAAATTTAAACAAACCCCGAAACACCGTGGCGTTTTGCAACTGTCTTTAATCCTTTAAGATAAAAAAGATTGACGCAAAATTTTGACGGGATGAAATTTCACGATATATTCAGGTGAAACGATGCGAAATTAGAGCGAAGCTTATAATGGGAATATAGTTTGCTTGTCTGTTGTCATAAAATGAGATATGCAGAATATATTAAAAAATAGAGTATATGTAATACGAAACTTTATATTATTCATGTTATTATGGACAAAATATCACAATATGTTCATATATTTAAATCTCCTCCGAAAAAGATTATTGTATGTAGAACACAGTTTAACTGTATTTTGAATTCTTGTTTATCAGATCACAATTGATAAGTTGATATTAGGATGATTATCCTCATTTGAAACAATTTTGTGACTGTTACTTGTCAATATACTTTATATCTTATGTACATTTTAAATATAGTACGCAAACTCGAAGTTGCAAGGAACATTAATAAAAACTCAATATTTCAATAACGCCTTTCATGATTATAATTAAATATTTTTTCAAAATGTCGTATCAGTGTTACATCTAGCACCCCCTCCCCCACACACAAAAGTTTACCAATTTATAATATATGTACTAGTAGATTGACAAGTTACGATTTACAGGTTATATAGAATTCTATTTTATGATTTTATAATTTTTCGTTAAATAGAATAATCAAATAACTTGCAATTAGTAAAATTTCATTTGTTTTATCGTCAAACTTGTGCAAGGGAACATATTAATGCTGGTAACTTTAGTGACTTGCAAAATTTCAATAGTGCAAGACAGGCCAGATATTCAATTGCAATTGGTTGCTATCCATATTTTCATCGGTCTTACAATAACCTTATGTTATCAATTATGAATTAAAAAGTTAATGAAATCACAACTCACCCAAGGCCAATGGGTATGACTTCTTTTCGAAGATCGATTGAAATCTCGAGTTTGTTGTTTGAGACATTCAGTTACCACAAGACAAAAACACCACTCCATTACAGCCGACGTAAACAAAACATGACAGATTCTTCCAATTCTCGGACAACAAACATAGGCATACATACTGTTTTAAAGTCACAGTCTGTCGTTGAACTTTCGCCAAGTAACTTGATACGTACATATACACGTCCCTCGAAATCAGTTTTCGACGAAAATACATACGTGACATGTTATGTTGCAACCGAACGTGAATTTCTCGCGGGAAATAGCCTGATATCGTTTATTTATGCGTCTCTCAAATACGAATTTTACTATACACTTCGTTTAAGACACGCCATTTTGCAAAACGATTATCGAAAGATTACTGCTTACATCGAGATCGAGAATAGATTCGCAGGAAGCTGGATGCCGCGATTTCTTCCCGCGCTTTACTTCCTTCCGAAGTTGTGATTGGTTGATTTCCTGCTGCCATATTCGGTTTCGCCGAGAATCGTGAACACGTACGCTGGAAGCAATGCGGGGTAATTATTTAATTTATTTCATAATATTATTTAACATATATCGTGAAAAGTTCTGAATATTCGGATTCTTCTGTTATCGTTTCATCGTATGTTAGCATTATCAGCTCTCGATATCGAATTGACAAACAGAATTTTTCTCATACAAAGTAAGTCACATTAAGTATATGTATATGTATAGTCGAAGCAATGCAATTAAAAATTTTTCCATTTTAATTGGTATTATTTATCACAGACATTTTACCGAGCATTCATTTTATAAATCTTATACATATATATATATATATATATATATATAACCAATTTATAATATATATATGAATACACACACGCGCGCGCACACACACACACACACAACATATACACACACACATATATATATACAAACAATAGAAATACTTTCGTGTGCTATTATACGTAGTTCGATAGTTTACATTTCACGGGCCCCGTGTTGCACCTGCGTCGGTTTCGTTCCTGTTTCCAACGTATAAGTGTAGCGTCAGTGATTCGCGTGACGCGACGCAACCTTCAACGTTTGTTTTTCTCCGTTTATGCGTTGTGGTGTTCGTTTGAATGAAAACGTCGCGAGTGTTGTAACAAAAACCACGGAAAACAGAAGAAGAATACGGGAGCAAAAGGAATTCCAGGCTACAGCAGAATGCCCATTGCCCAACAGGGTTTCGTTCCATGGTATTTCAACGAGGTAAGCTACCCTCTTTTAGTACGCTTCAAGGCGCCTCTTTCCAACCAATTAATTTGCGTCCAACACCATTTTAACTTCGTATACTCAGAGAAAATATCGTTCTTTTGTATTTTCTAACTCTGATCTATGTATAAATTTACTGCGACGGGTCATTTCTACGGATTAACGTACCTTATAAAAACGTTGCGTGAAATGTTAATAATATATAAGTCTTGAAACATTTGTACTAATTTCATAGAGGAACGTAGTTGGTACCTTCCGGGTGGCATATTGTATGCTTGTTACATGAACTTTCCAAATATCTTACAGTTAAATAGGTTGGATTGTTTACTAGAATAAGCAACACAACATTGTTTTTGATTTATTGTGAATGAATTTATAGAATCATATTATTTTACACATATACACTATCGCGCAAAAGTATCCCAACATTTGATTACTTTTGATATTATGTTATTTAATTGCACAATCAAATTGATAGTATGTACCGATATATAATGATTACGATCTGTATTATTATCTTATTCCTATGATGTGGTTTTAACATAGGTCGTAACAAAACGGTCAAAAAATTCTTTATTCTCAGACTCTGTAGCCTGTAAGAAACGAATTGATTAATTAAGAATCTCGTTGTAACCTACAGGTTCGGAAAAGGCTGATAGGCTTTGGTCTACGTGGTGGTTGGGAATTTTCATTCGTTTCGAGTTCGCTTAGCTGATAAATAGTGAATGTGCATTTCTTCCAAAATAAAGAAGAAAGCGAAGTCGATAGAAACGTGGGTCAAATTTGAAATCATTTCTCGATTATGTGGAGGTTGATTAAACGCGTTGGTGTATATAGTGATGAGACGAGTTGATATTTGGTGTAGTCAAATGTATTTAAAACTATCGGCAGTACTCTTCTAACGATCTCCCTCTAACGAATTTAAATTCGACTTCGGTTGACGGTTGCGCGTAGCGGCGATATTGTTCTGTCCGGAGTTCGTTTATTATCAAGTTTCGTACCTCGAGACGGTATCAATGCCCCGAGGCAAAACAACAACATGAGTTACTCTCGATTCGCATCGTCCTATGACTCATATGCCGCTACAATATGCAATCGAATAAAGTGATAAATAGCTTGCAGATGTTTACGCGTCTCTGAAAATGTTAAAAGATATAACACGTTTAACGCGAAGTATTCGTGATAATATTCGCTGCAATTTGAAATATCTGCGTGCAGTCTCGTAGGTTTTGAATAAAAATTTATCTTTTATCGAAAGATACATACATGTTTTGGCCTATATATAGCTTTGTACTCTTGTAACCTAAAAGAGAAGTCGAAAAAAAGTGATGTTAACTCTTGCAGTAAAAAATTCATTTATGTCAATACTACATTTAGAAATGCACCAAGAGAAGCAAGACAAATTATTGACGAAACACAGGATAGTCATTTCCGATCCAAAAGAAAACGCAACTAAAATAATATGTAGATAGCTATTAAGGCAATAAATAATAAAGTCATTGAAATGATCCATCATTTCAAACTAATATCGCTTCTCTTTACTTCAGAACTGCTATAAACATTTTAAATATCATTTATGTCTTGGTTCCCTTGCGAAGTTCTCGAAGAATTCGTCAAATGATGTCATGAACAATATAAATAATCGTAAAAAATCTATATTTGTGTTTAAAAAATAGGCGAATAAAGAGAAATAGGATAATCGAGACCGGTGAAAAAGGATCAACCAAAATCCCGCATCTGATACAAGCGGAAGAGAAATCAATTTCTATCATGTCGCACGGCGAACAAGAACGCAAATACGGAATCTTTTGTATAATACTACTCCAAACTCTGTTGAGTCGCAGTAATAATAATAATCGGGTGTTGACTTCTGCTCGTTTTTACTTGAAGTTTGCTCGTTACCTCTTTGAAATTTGGTGGATCGTTTTCTGTCGAAACCCGTTCCATCTGACGTTAAAATCAATAAAAACAATATTACGATAAAGACTTTTATCTCCATTGTTGTCAACTTCCGTCAAGTCTTCGTTTTCTGCTCGCTGAATATAATACGGATTCCCAAAAACTTTCTTCGTATGAAATTTTACTAATGTACATTTATCAAATATTGCACATTTTAAAATAGGTTATCATTATAAGATTAAAAAAAATAGCTAAAAATATCTTGAAACAAAAGAAACCAATTTTGAAGTTTGTTAGCCCGGAAATGTCATGGTAGGAAGGTATACTTCGATATTACTTTTACTATCGATAGGCGTCGCCGTCGTTGCTGTTATCATATACGAGACACAACAAATCACGAAATTGACAAATCACCGGTGATCTCCTCGAGTCGCAGTTCGAACGTTTCACAAATAAGTTAAAGAATTAAACTTTAGATATAGTGGTAAAATTTATTGTATGAATCCAACAGAGTGACGGTTCAGGGTGTTATAACAAAGAGGTATAGAACGCTGATTTGGGAGACTTCTTGTACTGAGGTTTTAGTCCCTCTGAAGTTATCGTCGGGTGTATATCAGAGGCGCCTATCCGTTGCTATCTGGTTATTGTTTCGATAGCTGTGGCATGTAGGATGTTTTGTCTACTCTATTAGTGCTTCTAAGCGTGTGATACTGTCGACGATTCGCCTGTGCATGATTATACATTGAGTACACGGATAGCTTGAGTTGGAGTTTTGATGATTAGGATAATCGAAATAATTCATAGCCATGGTAATATTTTAACTAATTTATTTTGTTGTCTTTTATAGGCCACTGCAATGAGAAAAGAATTCCTGAAGCCAAAGAAAATGATACACCCAAATAGCAGAAAGTCTATCGCTATTACGAAAAAAGCCAAAAAGTAAATACAATTACTATTAAATTATGTGATTTTGTTATGTACATTTCATTTATTTTACATGATTATATAATACTTTTGTGTAATAAAGAAGGAAATGGACAATGTGTTTTGTTTCAGAATATCAAATAGACAGAAGGCAGAAATGTCCTGCTTGATAAAACAGAATTCAATAGGAGAGAAAATATCGTGGATCAGAAACAATATGATTCCAGGCGTGTGACCCTATACTCCAGAGATAACTGCAAGTTTGTTAGAAACGGAGGTAAAACAAAAATGTATACACATGATGATACAGAGATTGTACATTAAAGATGTGATTAGTTACAGTTCTATATTTGATCCAAAGGTATGTAGCAAGAAATGATGAAGAAATGGAAGAAATTACTATTAAAAGGTCTATAGGTAGCAACAGGAGTAGACAGCATGCTAGGAGGGAACATATAATTAGAGTAGAAAGAACTAGGAGAATATCATACACGTGGAATAGGTAAAGAATTACAGCCAAATTTATTTTCAATATATCCTGATGTACAAACCCTCCTTTATTTTTCAGAAATTTCTGATATTTTAAATGCAACTCAGTGTGAAATGTTATTGAATTGGAATAATGAATTACAGTGTGCGAATAATTTTAAATTTATAAGGTTTGGCGAGAAAGATTTAAAGAAAGTATTAGAGCTAAGAAAAAGAATGAAAATAAGCCATATTAGACTATCCAAATCTCTATTAGCTATGCCTGTAAACAAGAAGAATTTATTCAGCAAGCCAATTGATTTAGATGAAAATAGTGTAATGGAAATAGAATAAATTCTGTAGATATGTCTTTTTATCTTTCATCTCTATTTAAAAACAAGAAAACAGAAGAAAAGCGAACAGTTTCGTCCTTTTTTGTTTGCGAAATGCTAAAACCCGCATTTCGTCTTGCTCTTATCTCCCACGAGAAACAGTCACGTCACAAGATACAAGAGTACGATAGAAGAGAAAAGAAAATGTTCGATTGTGAAATATACAACAAAACTGAAACATGCAGATGAATCACGTGCACGTTATGAATATTCTGCATCGTTTCTCCGCCTTTCCTTCATTTTTTTCGCTAGCTGCTCCATTATTTAAGAACGAAGATATAGTAATTACTCTCAAAGTTGTACATTTCGAAATGGTAGGAAAATCAATAGTACAATGATAAATATACGATTTTAAAAGCTTTCTAGATTTCTTACATACTTAGCATTAATCAAATAGCTTAGTATATAAAAGAGTTTACTTATGTCGCATGTTATAAATGCAGCTGCGTTCGTTACAACAATTCCAATTCCAAGGAATTTCTCTCGAAGATCGCAGTGAAGAATTTGCTTTGTTAAATTATTACTGGTATACTTCGTCAACTTGTGGTATATCGATACAATTTGTCAACCATCACTTTTAATAGCTTCTCGCTAATAAAAACATTTCGTACCTATTTAATAAGAAGCAGTATATTCTTAATTATTTAGAAATTTAGTTAATGATGTTTAAAAATACGAATATGTTTAAAAATTATAATGTAAATATATATATTTCATTTCATGTTTTACTAATATATCTCTAATTTAGATTAAATATCTGAAACTTGAAAGAAACTTTTAAAACTTTCAATACATCGCATACGTTTCAAATTTAGTGCATAGTTACATATATATATACGATCGATCTTACTCGATCATCTTACTCGAAGAACAGGGTCTGCGTGTGGCGAGCTACGGGACAGGGACCGTTGGAATGTTTACTGTCGAGTGTTACAACTATTTCCTTCTTAAGGAGAGCTATAGAATTATTCCATGCCTTTGTTAGACAAAGCGTTCATCCTGTGACCGCGGCTACGTTCGGCGACTGACTGTCGCCTCGAGCCAAAGCTCATTATCACAACTCTCGAACAATTACAATCGGATTGAATAACTACAATTGTTCACTTACAGCTATAGTAGACTCTAGGTTACAATGTTGCGGGATTATCCAACATTCCAAAGGCTCCGGTGTTCTTTCATCTCCGACAAATATATTATGGTATAGTTCCTATTTTCCGACCGCATGGAAGGCTAATAAAGATGGAAATATGGTCGAGAACTGGCGACCAATTACGATCGGCCCAATTCTAGGCCGCGTTTTCTCATCAATCCTCGATGGGCGGCTAAGACGGGGTATAGATCAAAATATAAGGCTGTTGAGATATGTGTAATTTTCTGTGCTGGACTGAGTTAAGTAGTAGAAATACTTATATGTACATATCAGTGTGTGGAAGTATGTGTGTGTGCGCAGCGTCTCGAAACAAAGGAACGTAAACAGTCAGTCGGTTAATAGTCGTCGATGAAGAGTCGGGTGTAGAAGGTGCTGAGACGCGTGCAAGTGTATCGATAAATATATATAGAATCGTCAATGTAATAAATATATCATTATTTTAGTAATAACTGTCAATATAAATTTAATGTTCCTATAACATTATTTCGGCTTCAAAGATCCACAATTCTCAACATGGTAGAAGATCGTGGTTGCCGAGATTTAAGGTTATGGAACCACGTGTAACCGGGAGGGAATGTATAAAAGTCGATTTATAAAAAGGAATAAAAAATTGGAAATAAGTTCTGAAGAGATAAAAAGGCTATTGGTAGAACAAATAAAAAGATTTTGGATAATAAAGAGAATTATTTTTTGAAAAAAAAAAAAGGTGTGAATATAGAAAACGAATCAAGATGCCAAAGGACGACGAAATTAAGGTTCAAATAGTCGATGGACGCGATTACAGAATGTGGAAGAAAAGAATATTAATGTATCTAAAGTGTAAAAAATGTTATGAACCGGCTACACGAGAGAAAATGGACACGGATGCGCAAGATAAGTGGGATGAAAAGAATCAATGGGCGATGAACTACATCTATAGTAGTATAGCGAATGAGCAATTAGAATTTGTTGGTGATCAAGACACTGCTTTAAAAATAATGCAAAAGTTTGATGAGATGTATATGAAGGAATCAACAGCAGTGCAAATTTGTATAAGAAGTAGACTAGACATGATGAGGTTGAAAGACTTTGAAGAATCAAATTCATTTTTCACGGAATTTGAAAAAACTATCAATGAATTAAAGAGTGCCGATGCAAATGTAAGCGAACGTGAAAAACTCGACTACATGCTGAAAGCACTACCAGAATCATTGAGCTATGTTGGTGACTTAATCGACTCAGTGAAAGAAAGTGATCGGACTTGTGAATTTTTGAAAAATAAAATTATAATGTGAGAAACGCGTAGCAAGAAAGAAAGTGATAGAACAAAGTCAAATGTATTTACAGCCGAAAAAAAGGACATAAACGGTCACATGGCAAAAAATTGCACAAACACGTATAGAGGCGGAAACAATGGCGCAAACAATGGAAGAACGCAACAGCAAGGAGGTGCGTATCAGCCGCAGTAGAATAGGGGGCGCGGCGGACGAAGTTTTGGCCAAAGAAGACGAGGATACGGCCAACGAGGATTTGGCCAACGAGGATTTGGCCAACGAGGACAAAGCAGAGGCCGGCAACAACGCTACTACGAGGCAAGTCAACACGACGCAAATTATTCACACAACGAGGGCTACGACGACCAAGAAATTGGATCTTTCCTAACGAGAGTAGAGCGCGAAAATAATAAAAATGAAATTACGGTATGTACTAGCGATACGCGAAAAATAGATTGGATATTGGATAGTGGATGTTCAGATCACATTATATATAATGACTCTTATTTTGTTGAGTACGAAAATTTAAAAAACCCGATAAATGTGAAGTTAGGAGACGGTAGAAGTCTAAAAGGAACAAAAGTCGGAAAAAGTTTAACTTACTTTGAAGTAAACAAAAGGAGGATTAAAATTACAATGTCTAATGTATTTTACGTGAAAGAAATGGATAATAACTTAATTAGCTATGCGAGAGTAACGAATGAAAGTAAGATAGTCTCAGCAGGAAATACTTTAAAGATATATAACAAATACAGAAAGTTGATAGGGATAGCATTCAAAGATCATGGTTTATATAAGATAAGTAGTTACATTGAAAGGCAAGAATCTCATGCTAAAAATGTAGAAATGTACCCTTCCAAAATAACCGTAGAAGAGCACGCGAGATTTTAGAATTAGTACATACCGATTTAAAGGGACCTCATAATAATACCGGGTTTGATGGATCCAAATATTTCTTGACATTTATAGATGAGTACAGTAAGTGTGCATTGATTTATACTTTGAAATCAAAAGGTGAAGTTTACAATTGCTTCCTTGATTACATAAACAAAGTCGAAAATCTTACTGGTAAAAAGATAAAGAAATTAAGATACGATAATGGAAAAGAATATATGAACAAAAGCATGTACAATCTAACTAGGGAAAAGGGAATTGTCGTAGAACCATGCCCACCTTATGTTCACGAGTTAAATGGAACAGCTGAGCGCTACAATAGAACAATCATGAATTCCGCTAGATGCTTATTACATGATTCAAAGCTGAATAGTAAATATTGGCCGGAAATAGTTAGAGCCGCGGCGTACTTAAAAAATAGAACCGTTACAAACACATATGAAAATAAAACACCATTTGAAATATTTTTAAAAAGGAAACCGAATATAAATAATTTAAGATTGTACGGAAGTAGAGTTTTCGTAAGAATACCCGAAGTTAAAAGAAATTCGAAATGGGACAAAAAAAAGCAGACACTGGGATACTTGTAGGTTATGAAAACAATGGATATAGGATACTAGTTAATAATAAAATTGTAATTGCAAGACACGTAGAATTTATAGGTGAAGATGATAATTTAGTAGGATTTCGAGGAGAAGATGGACCAGGCAATGAGACAGAAAAGGGTTTTGACGAACATTCGGATGTAAACGAAAAGGTCGAGCAGGTTGCAATAAAAAAGGAGAGAAATTTAAGTAACGAATCAGAAGAAAAACTTGAGGACACAGAAAGTACTTTGAGAAGGTCAGGACGGGAAAGAAAGAAACCTCAAAGATATGGTCAAACGAGCTCATATTTCATTTATGTGAATATAGTTAGTGCACACAGTCCTATAAAACCTATGAAGAAGCTTTAAGTGGAGATGACAGCGGTTCATGTAAAGAAGCAATGGATCGAGAAATGAATAGTTTAATGAAAAATAAGACCTGGCAATTAGTAGAAAAACCAAAAGACAAAAAAGTATTAGACTTGAAATGGATATATACGAATAAATCTGATAATAGTAAGAAAGCGCGACTAGTTGTTCGAGGCTTCCAACAAAAAGAAGTACTGGAAGATTTATACTCTCCAGTAGCAAAAATGCAAACGTTGAAGTTATTACTATCTTATTGTTGTCAATATGGTTTGACGATTATGCAAATGGATGTAGAAACAGCTTTCTTAAACGGAACTATAAAATCGGGAGTATTTGTAAAACAACCTATAGGTTACGACGATAAAAGCGAGAAAGTATGTAAATTATCAAAAGCGTTATATGGATTGCGTGAAAGTTCAAGAGCTTGGTATGAATGTTTCGACGAATATATGAAAAAATTAGGATTTCAAAGAAGTAAGAGCGATTATTGTCTGTATATGAAGTATGAGAGCGATGATGTTATATATTTAATTCTATTCGTAGACGACTTATTAATATGTGGAAAAAACATAAGAAAAATCGATGAAATTAAAAAAAAAATTGTCAAACAAATTTTTGATGAAGGACTTGGGTGAAGTAAAGACTTACTTAGGAATAAACATTGAATACGATAATAAGAAGTGTGAGATGAAACTGGATCAAAGTAGTTATATAGAGTCATTAGCGAAACATTATAATATAGAACACAGTAAATTATATTTTACACCAATGGAACAAAACTTAAGTTTAGAACCCGCACAATCAGCTTTAGACGATATAAGATATAGAAATCTCATAGGAGCTTTGTTATATATTAGTACTGGAACAAGATTAGACGTTAGCTATAGTGTAAATTATTTAACTCGATTTCAAAACAGTTACAACGAGACCCACTATAAATATGCAGCACAAAAAATTAAGGAGGTGTGTTGAGATATGTGTAATTTTCTGTGCTGGACTGAGTTAAGTGCGTAGTAGAAATACTTATATGTATATATCAGGGTGTGGAAGTATGTGTGTGTGCGCAGCGTCTCGAAACAAAGGAATGTAAACAGTCAGTCGGTTAAGAGTCGTCGATGAAGAGTCGGGTGTAGAAGGTTCTGAGACGCGTGCAAGTGTGAATCGATAAATATATATAGAATCGTTCATGTAATAAATATATCATTATTTTAGTAATAACTGTCAATATACATTTAATGTTCCTATAACATTATTTCGGCTTCAAAGATCCACAATTCTCAACAGAGGCACAAAGGATTTACATCCGAAAGTGGATGTAAAATCAATATTGACCTAATGAGCGCAGCCTTAAATTATAGTAAAAGAAATCGAAGGGGAATTTTCACAATATTGGACATCTCTAAGGCCTTCGATACTATACCCCATTCAGCTATAAAACCATGTCTGGCGAGAAAAGGCGTTCCGACCCCCATAATTGAAATTATAAATGAAATGTACAAAGGATGTAAAACTACGATCAAAACGAATAATAATATAGAGGTCGAGGTAGAAGTTCTCAGAGGAGTCAAGCAGGGTGATCCTTTATGACCGCTGCTATTTTACTTGTGTCTCGAACCGCTGCTTGCAGTAATCGAAAAGAATATCGGAGGCATTAATATAAATGAAGGGAACAAAGTCTCTGTGTTGGCCTTCGCAGACGATATCGTCTTGCTTGGTGAAAATACGAGGGCGGCACAGAGCCAGATAGACGAGCTTCAGAAATACCTGGAGAGGTCGGGGCATGAAAATATCAGCAGAGAAAAGTCAAATGTTCCAGGTAATAGCGAAAAAGACACCTGGTTTATTAAAGACCCGGCAATAAAAATTGGTAAATTAAGGATACCCGGAAGAATCCCAGAAAGAGCCTTCAGGTATTTGAGTGCTAAAGTTGCGAGTGGGGGAGGCATGAGGGAGATTTGTCCCATATCACGAATATACAATACAAGCAGGCGATAGAGAATCTGATTCGAAATTATAAGCCGCAGAAAACGCTCGAAGTAGGGGTTGAAATGAATCTAATATTACAAAATGATCTTCCCGGTTATGAAAGGCCGCGAAGGTTATCCCCGCAAGATAAGGTCGAAGTCAACGGTCAGATCAAAATGTGGCTGAATGACGGAATAATACGCCAGTCACATTCCGACTATGCAAGCCGGATCGCGTTGATTGAAAAAAAAAGATGGTTCAACTAGAATTTGCGTCGACTATAGGCGACTGAATCGAAAGGTAGTGAAAGACAGATACCCGCTACCCTTGATCGAGGATCAATTAGATTTGTCACAGGGATCGATAGTATTCAGTACGTTGGACCCCAAGAATAGATTCTTTCGTGTTCATGTCGGAGAAAGGAGCAGGAAATATACAGCATTTACAGTTCCTACAGTATGAATTTATTAGTGTGCCGTTCGGATTATGCAATTCACCAGCTGTTTTCCAGAAATTCATAACCGCAGTTTTCAAAGGATTGATCGTGACAGGGCATGTGCTGACATGGCAACCTGATGAAAAGCATCCTGTCTTCCTTGGAGCAGTGTGGGGATCACAGGGAAACAGGAAGAAGGAGAAGGAGAGAGCCTGTCGAGGTTAAAAAAAGGGCAGACAGGGCAGAGAGGAAGAGAGAAGTGACGATAGCTAAGGGCGGATACCCAAAAAGAAAGATAGTATCGCCGGCTGAAATTATGAGAGTTGGGGAGTATAAGAGGCCCCGAAGAGGAGAGGTCACATACGCCGAGGCGTGTGGGAGGGAGAACAGAGCGATAAGGGATGACTTCAGCGAGGACTCCGAAGGGTGGATGAGGGTAGAAAAAAGGAAGAGGAAGAGGAAAGCTTCCTTAGAGCAAGCTACCCCGATGGTGCGTCCGGGAAATAAACGGCAGGCTGGTGCCGAAGAGAGAGCGTACCAAGGAACAGGAGGAGGAAGGAAGCCATTCTAATTAAGGTGGAGGAAGGGAAGGTTGCGAATGGCTTCATGTTTATAAGAGGATAATGGAGGTGAGGAGTTCATTGGAGGGAGCCACGGGGGCCCGTAGGACGAGAGCGGGCCTAATTGAATTCGATAGGACGGTGGTGGTTAGCGAGGAGGCGGCCAAATTGAGAGCCGCCTTGAGTGATAGTACGAAGGTGGCCGCTCTGGTGAACAGGGCGACCCTACAAATAAGGAACATCGATCCCCTCACCAGCAAAGAAGAGCTGGTGGACGAGATCAGGTCGCAGTCGGCAATTGAGGAGAATGCGGATATAGAAGTCAAATCTATAAAAGCGGCACCATGGGGCACGCAAGAGGCGGTGGTGGTCCGCCCAGCGAGTGGAGTGCCCAGTGACGAGAGAGAGGAGGCTGAGAACGGGGTTAACGATAGCTTCTGTAAGGCAGTTAGCTAATATTCGGCGTTGTTATAGGTGCCACATGTTGGGGCATGTGGCGGCAGGGTGTACTGTTGCATGTGGCGGCAGGGTGTACTGTTGCATGTCATGGCAGGGAGTTGTGTAGGAGGAGCGGCAGCGCTGAGCATATAATGAGAGATTGTGATAAAGAGCCGAGATGCGCAATGTGTCTGAAACATGGTGGCATAAATGCAAGGCATGTAACGGGTTCGTTGGCGTGCCCCATGGAGCGTTTAGGTGTTAGGAATAGACGGGGGCCCAGTTAGGGTTCTACAAATAAATCTAAATAGATGCAGGCTTGCGCAAGACCTAATGATGCAGTGCGTATGCGAAAGCAGGGTGGACATTGTGGTCATCTCCGAGCCCTATAGGCAGTGGCCATTTTGGTTTAATGACGAGGGTGGGGATGCATCGATATGGGTCACCCTGTTTAATGGAAAACATGCGGCAAGCGAGACCCTGATAAGAAATGTAGGGATTGTAGGGTTCAGGGTTTGTGACGTATTTTGCGTCAGTGGGTATTGTTCCTCTAATAAGAGTAAGGGCCCGTTCAACGATTATTTGAAGGAACTGGAAGGGATCATAAAGAAGGGGAGAAAAAGAGCACCGGCGATTATGGTTGCCGGTGACTTTAATGCAAAATCCTCGGTGGGGGGGGGGGGTCTAAGACGGACCGTAGGGGAACATGTCTGCTGGACGTTACAACGAGGAACGAGCTTATACCTATTAGGACGACGGGAAACTATTCCTTTCTGAGAAATGAAAGGACTAGTTTCCCGGATATACTTAGTGTTGATAGACGAATAAGGCTGAGTTGGAGGGGGAGTAGGGTCCTAGGTTGGTACTCAGCCTCTGACCATTTTTATATTGAGCATAAGTTTAGGGATAATATTAAGCGAGTGGAGGGTGGCGCCTTTAAATATTTGACAAAAGAGATGGATGTAGAGGGGTTTTTAAACAAATATGACGGAGTCTATGACGAAAATGGTTTTAAATTTGACGAGACGGCATGCGGCGAAGGGCTGCACGTGAGTCTGGAGCATACGTGTGCCGTGGACTTGAAGAGGAGATACGCGGCGAGTGCGAAGAGGAGCGCCAACTATTGGTGGAGCGATGAGCTCGCTACGTTAAGGAGCGAATTCTAAGAGCTAGAAAAAGAGCCCAGCGAGCGGTGGCAGCCCGCAAGGATGATGCCGAGGTCCTGGTGGCCGAATTCAAGGATGCTAGGAGGCGGCTGAAAAGGGCGACCGGGCGTAGCAAGGAGGAGAGTTGGAAGAAGCGAACTGCACAGGAAGAGACATCGATCCTACCTGGCGAAGAAGGAGGGTTAGGCATCGAGGAAGTAGACATGAGGATGGCCGTTGGGAAATGCGATTCCAGGAAGGCGGCTGGAGTGGATGGGATTCCTGGCACTGTAGTGAGAATATTGGCGGAGCAAAAGCCTAGCGTTCTCCTGACAGTGCTCAACGGAATTAATACTTATGGAAAAATACCGGCGGTATGGAAATAGGCTAGGGTGGTACTAATACCCAAGCCTGGCAAAGATCCTGCGACGTCATCGGCGTATAGGCCGATTAGCATACTGTCGGCGTTGAGAAAGGCGTGGAAGCACACGCTGAAAATGCTCATCGAAAGAAGCGTTGGTCTGGATCTCTTTCATAGGGACCAGTATGGCTTTCTTCATAAAGGAGGGGGACTCTTGAAGCCCTGGATAGGACGGTCGCAGTTGCTGAAGAGTGCAGAAGGAAGGGCCTGGCGTGTGTTCTGGTCGCCCTTGATGTGAAGAACGCCTTCTACACCCTAAGGTGGGAGAGGATAATGGAGGAGGATCGAAGGAGACGGCTACCGGGACGGCTACAGGAGTTGTTAGCGGACTATCTGGCTGAGAGGAGAATACTGATACACGGTCGTGACGGTGTCGTAGGGAGGAACGTCTACACGGGGGTTCCGCAGGGATCGGTCTTAGGACCGTTACTGTGGAATCTCGTGTATGACGAGGTGCTGGAAGCGCTGGACCGGGAGAAGGATACCGAAGCAGTAGCGTTCGCCGACGATCTGGCGGTTCTACTCAAGCTCTGAGGGGTCCACGGCGTCAATGAGAAGATAAAGGCGATCATAGCCTTGGCCACTAGGTGGTGCTGCGAGACTGGAGTGCACCTGGCCAGGGAGAAGACGGAGGTTATCCTCTTAACAAGGAAGACTATACCGACGATTTTTAACTTCGACGTGGGGGATGGGGGCGAGATTTCCACCAGCCGTGTTGTGAAGTACTTAGGGGTAGTGTTGGATAGTGCTAGGGGATTCTCCCCCACCTCAAAGCAGTTTGTGATAAAGCGGAACGGTTCTTGGGCGCTATACGGAGCCTACTCCCAGACGTCGGCGGGCCCAACGATTTAGTCAGGAGACTGTATTATGGTATCTGGGAGTCTGTGGTTCTATATGACGCACCGATATGGGCCTCCTCCCTGGGAAGAGAAACAAATAGGACGATCATGAGAAGGGCATAAAGGGTGGCGTTGATCCGTATGTCTACTGCCTACCGTACGGTGTCACATGGGGGTCTGTGTGTGCTTACCGGTAGCATGCCGATTTACATCAAGGCATGGTTGCGGTGGAAGCAGTATGGAGTGAAGAGGCGGATCAACGAGAGCCCTGAAGAAATGGCACATGTTGGGCAAGAAGAAACGAAGGATTTGGAGACGGAGGTAGAGGACAGGTGGAGATTGGAGTGGACGTTCCACAACCCCACAATTGAACTACGAGA
>NW_022883569.1:0-33716 GCF_011952255.1 Bombus vosnesenskii
TGCTTTAATTCACCATATGGAATACGTAATAATTTGTTTTTTTTCAATAATTTACTATGTGTGTAACAACTATATAGAAAAGTAAAAGTAGACAAATTACCTTACCGTTTATGATTTTTGTATAAATATATTTTTTAAGATACTAATAATTAGGTACTTATAAATTAGTATTATCAATTATTTTGCATTTATAATTCCGCCTCTAGTATAAGCGTTAATTGAAAACTAACTTTATGTTTCAAAAGTACTAGCAAAGTCGTTGAGTAACAAGCCACTGATGCTAACACAAATAGCATTGTCGTAATTAAATATTTCTGAATATTCATTTTTCATTTTGAACCTGTAGAAACAATTTATTATATATACTATTAGCTAAGTAATTGCATATTTAATTAAGTCGAAATATAAAACTTAGTTATTTTAATAATTTAAAAAATAAAAAATTGACAAACATTTCAATTTAATTTATGGTTGGAACAAAAGACAGTTATTTTTCATTAATTGAAATATTGCAATGCAGAGTACTTTCCAAAATACGCCGAGAGTATTCCTGATGGTGAAACGAGCGTTGCTTCATCGAACGCAGCTAAAGAAAACAACATCTATGTAGTTGGTGGTACGATGCCTGAAATAGAGGGGCGATAAATTGTACAATACCTGTACTATTTGGGGTCCCGATGGAACTTTGATAGCAAAACACCGAAAGGTAAGTAATATATTCCTTTATGGCTTTGAATTTGAAAATATTGGGGTGAAGAAAGTGACTCTATCTAGGAATAATTTAGGAATATACATATGTACATACGTATACTATAACCAATTCTATAATTTACGGTTTATAAAATACGTTATGATACGGGAAACGCCCATTTTTGTTGTAATGTGTTTGTGTTGTATAAATTTTTCACATACTTAAAATATTATTATACTTATTTTTTCTCCTTTTTAAACATTATTAAATGATAGGATTTTTTAATAAAAGAAAGTGATAAAAACGCTGTCAGTTATTAAATAAAAAATAATTAAAGTTCAGGAGTTGGTGACTTTGATATTAAATTACAAAAGTTGCAGCAATAGAATTAGCGACCACATTTTTATGTTATTAGGTACATCTATTCGACATCGACATTCCTAATAAGATTACTTTTCGAGAGAGTGATTCACTCAGTCCTGGTAACTCCTTAACGACGTTCGATGTGAAGGGCTGCAAAATAGGTATTGGCATTTGCTATGATATTAGATTCGAGGAAATGGCACGCATTTATCGGAACAAAGGTACAGTAACTTAATCGATCAATACTTAACTAGCAAAAAATTAAATATCTTTCTTAAATATATTCTATATAAAATTAATATAATCTGTAACTCTGTATAAAAAGAAGCTTAATTTAAAAAACCAGTATATTTGCTGAAAATGAAACAAATAAAAGAATTAAAAGCACAATAAGAGGACTGTCCTCGCATATTCAGAAATGATGGAATGTGAACCGTGCAACTACGAAGTTAATTGGTATTCGGTGGCTTCATATTTCCTGCTTCTCTGGGTTAGGTTGCCAAATGCTGATATATCCAGCGGCATTCAATATGACCACTGGACCACTGCACTGGTCATTACTTCAGCGTTTCAGAGCGAATGATAATCAATTATACGTTGCCTGCATATCACCGGCTCGTGTTCCTTAAGCAAGTTACGTCGCATGGGGACATACACAGTTGACCAATCCCTGGGGAAAGATTCTTTACGATTTGGAAACTCAAGAGAATATGGCAGTCACCGATATCGGTAATTTACAGCTTAAAATTAAAAGCGAGAGATCCATGATGTAATTAATTTTTAGTCTCGTTAATTTATCGATTTAGCCATCTTCCTCTGTATTTGTTGAATTTATTAGTAAGCATTACTTATTACTTCGTATGTTTCTTTTTTCTATCAGATCTAAAAGTTGTTGAGGAAGTAAGGGCTCAGATACCTACATTTTCTCAGAGACGTACAGATTTGTACGACACTGTCTGTAAGAAGGAGTAACTCTACACTAAAACAGAAAATGTTTTTTTATAATATTTCTACTACGATATCCTTTTTTTGTGAATTATTACTAATTTCTTATCATTTGTACTAAATGAATGACTCAATTAAGAAAACCAAAACGTTATAAATAATAATCTGTATATCTTGTGTATCAACATGTAATTGGATATTATAATAATATAGGAATGCTATAATAATATAGGATAATAATATAGGAGAATAATAATATAGAAAAAAATACATGCTTTTAAACACCTTTAATATCGATCACATAAATTGTTATAATTCACAATGATTACGCATACATAAAAGGCCCCTTGATAGTAAAATTTACGATCAAAAGGCAATTACGTATCGTTTAACAACATTTAATTTATAACACCTTTTAAACATTTAGACAGATTAACACATAACACTTCTTATATATAAACATCAATTCGAAGTTATCAGCTTGGAGAAATTGGTCGATTAATACCTGTAGATTGTCTGTCTCGATGAAAGACTTAAAGAGAGCAAAAACATGATAATGCCGCTAATATAATATTCCTTCTTTCTTGTATCTGTCTGCCTCTCAGGTCGTTTTACTAATTACAATAAGTAATTTCGACTTCTTTGCGCTCTCTTTTAACGCATTCGAGACCGAAAGAAATTCATATCAGTCAGTAGGCAAGGGTATAATATACATATTTTATATATAACTTATGTAGTAATGTATATATCATGTTAATTTCATATTTTTTTCAATATAGAATTATTATATATATATATATATATATATATATATATGACTGTACATAATACATTATAGAATAACATAGTATATAATTTTATATTTTAAAAATATGAGGCATACTATTTAAGATTGTCATCGATTTAAAATCAAAGTATGAAAAGGATACCCTGGAGAGAGTAAAACACAGAATCATTCTAACTAAACATTCAGATCGTACCGACACCTAGGTATCGTCTTACAATTAAATCTCGGTCTCGAATGGATTAAAATGAAATACATACTTGCAGCTTCAACATCTTCAATATCGAGGAGATTCAAACTTTACAAATAAATGTAAATTGCGATGTAAAACAAAGCGATGTAAAAAGGGAAAAAGGAGGAAAGAAGGAACAGGGAAACAAAGAGAAGAAACGAATTTTTCATTTTCTCTTGCCAGGAATATAAGATGCTAAGTAATCTTCCTAAGTAATCTCCTCCAGCTTTTTCTAGTTTGATCAATAATTATTAGTACATGTTAGGAAAACAAATAGAATTTTTGTTCTCAAGCGAGGTATAATTTAAATTTTGTATGTACACAAAAATGTTAAATATCTGTAATAAACATGGTACAATCAATTTTTTTACATAAAATTATATTGTATAGGCTATTGTTATTTAAACATTTTAAATTGGATGAAGAAAAAAATGACGCAAATAAAACGTAGGACATTTTAATTAAAGAGACTAATATAGAGATTTATCTACTTAACTGTGATTAAATCATCTCCACTTAACGCTCTACCTCTTCTATTAATTATGCTTCGTTAAACTATGATTACAGAGGATGGGTTTTTTGATAAAATGACATTCTGACAAATATATATAGATCGATATATATAGATATAGATAGACAAATATATAGATTCTTACAACAGTAGTTATGAATGAACAGTAGTTATTGTATCAATTCCGTTCTTCAGAAGCTTCATTTGTGAAAAGACAATTCGCCAGAATATGGATTCACTGTAGTTATAGCTATAGGATTTCAATCTAGTTGACAGACTTGCTTTACGTAGAGAATATCTGTCTCTTGTTCTACCTTATCGCGATTCTCTCCTATACGCTTTGTCGAGCAAAGTAATATTGGCATATATCTCGGCTCTGGTTACAATCATTAGTTTCCGCCTAAACGGTTAGAATCACATAGCTCGCGCTCTACTCTCGTTTATTCAACATTCAGGCCATATGGTCGCATGCGACGAGTTTTATGTTAATTCCGACCGATTACAATACCTTTCTTTCGTTTACAAGGAACGACGAGACTGGCAGTTGCGTGATTTCCAATGCAAAAGCCGCGATATCTGCTCGATAACCTAACCTCAACCGATTTTGTTGTACTATTCTTATGTGGACTTCGTTTGTACCACTTTCGTAACAAAAATAGAATACGTAGAACACAGCATTCCGTTATGCGATATTGTCGATTCCTAACATCCGAAAAATCAGAGATAATTATTTCCCTACAGTTGTACATTTGTGTGAAAAATTACGAACGTAAAGTTGTTTGGTGCATGCACAGTCCTCCCCTCCCCTGCATTTGCGTGGACATGCTAGAAAGATTCACTTTTCCACGGTGAAACTGTATGTATTATAATTTCATTTTTACAAAGGTCGAACATCCTACTATGCATAAATTTAATATTAATATAAGCAGGTTTCGTGTTAAGTATTACATCTGACGTATAAGCACACGTGTGTACGAGCCTTGGTTTTAAATGTCTTATAGTAGACACCGAAAAGATTATTCAGTTGGATATCTGACTCAACATCAATATTTTACTAGGAGATAACATGTTAAGAACACGTTGGTGGATGGCATGGGAGATGATGAATGAAGACATACTTCTGTGAGATACATAAAATAGTAGTCAGAACGTATTTTGGCGCTTGGGGACAGCAACAGCTTTTTTTTTTATTTATTTGTTGGAATTACAATCAATTCTCGCGTTGAGAATTTTCAGTAATTTTTCTGGCGTGGCGCAGTGACATGGCTGTTTATTTACAATAAGTTAATACTTATTATAGATAGGTATAATTTATAAGTATTATAAGTAAGTGCATATGCTTAATTTGGATAATTAAATGAATCTAACGTTTAGGTCTAGCGGGTAGTGCCTCTTCAGCCTGCGAATCTGGTCCGTCGTATCGAGTAGTCCAGTGATTAGGGAGTTTCGGTGTTTCTTGACTCTTTTGCTATATCTGTCGCTATATTTTGTTATTTCCTCTTTGACTGCAGGTATCTTGAGGTCGCGATGGATGGTTTCGTTGGTAACATACCAAGGTGCGTCTATTAAGGCTCTTAGCGCTTTCGATTGGAATCGTTGTAGTATTTCGATGTTGGAGTTACTTGGACAGCAACAGCTGGTGATACTGTCATACACCTCCATTTATAAACTTTCGAAAATCGATGTGACCTTCAAACTTTAGTGTATTCTGTTTCACAGCACAAAATGTTTCCGAAACGTAAGTTTATTGTTACAATAAACTTGACTAGTGGCTCTGAAATACTATCCTTGAAAAAACAATGGGGAAATTGGAGCAAAAAAAAAGAAGGAAATAAACAAAGACCTTGTTGGTTCGTAAAAATAAAATATGCTACAGGAAAAACATTTTCCAACGGATTGAGATGCGACAAGCTTTAAAAGCTATGGCGCGAATCGAGCGTTTGTCTACAAGAGCGCATTTTCGGTGGATATATATGTCGGAATGACATTGGGGATAGGGTTGTCGGTGTTTGAGGAGTCTTCATTGAAGGTAGCCATCGTTGCGGTGTAACGAAGATACGATTTATTGACACAGGTATGATTAACACAGGTTTGACAATCTACCACGGCGGTGAGACGTCCGCGACACTAGTGACAGTGGTCTCCGGTTCAATAACGAATCCGCGGCCAACGGGATGACAGATGGGCGTTCTCGCTGAATCTAAGTCTGATTCGTAAAAATAATTGCTGAGCGTAAAGACGTTACTCTTTGGTCGACGGGAGCGCGTAAAAGAATGCCCGTCCCGTCCCGATGATGCCACAGAGGAAAACTATAATGGGGTGTGTCTAAGGACACGAGATCATCGGATTCGTCGAGGAAAGCCTTCGTTTAGGAAGTAAGGGAAATTGACGTTGCTGCTAATTGGTCAATCTCCATATCGGTGGTTAGAAAAAGATGCTAGCCGCCCTCGAGGGACAGTTGCTAGTGGGAGACGCCGCTCGTTGAAAAATATGTCTCCCCTATCTTCCCGTAGTTGGGACAAAGACTGTTTGTCTGTTTGAAGGACTTTAGTTAACTAAACCTTAAGATTTATAACGGGCCCTCGGGCTAGCCGAACATGTACTGCGGAGACGCATCGACATCTGGCAATCATCTTACTCGAAGAATAGGGTCTGCGTGTGGCGAGCCACGGGACAGAAACCGTTGGAATGTTTACTGTCGCGTGTCGCCACGAATATTTCTTTTAAGGAGAGCTATAGAATTACTCCATACCTTTGTTAGGCAAAGCGTTCATCCCTTGACCGCGGCTACGTTGGGCGACAGACTGTCACCTCGAGCCAAAGCTCACCGTCAGTAATCTCGAACAATTACAATCGGATTGAATAACTACAATTGTTCAATTACAGCTATAGTAGACTCTAGGTTACAATGTTGCGGGATTATCTAAAATTCCAAAGGCTCCGGTGTTCTTTCATCTCCGACATATAATTATATAATGACTCATTGAAAACCAGCTTTCATTTTTTGTTGATAGTATGGTAAGAAAATGTGAAGTTCGAACGCTTGTAACAATTGCCTGAGTTGCGTCATCCTTGGTTTTAGGAAAAGATAGGGAAGTCACTGAAGGGTGTCGCGGCTGATGTCTTTAGTAGCTGCGACGCGGAGGCCTCTCGGTTGTTCTTTGAACAATCGTCAACGTGGACGAACGTCAAAGCGAAACCACGCGAATTCGGCATTTCCGATAATACGGAACACTGTAAACGCGACTGCGTTGAATTCGTTCGATTAATTCCTAGCAGTATCTATAAACAGTGAACTTAAGGCCCCATACACAACTGCATACGCTAGGTTGTAAGAAATAATAGCTATATAAGTATGTAGCGGCGCATGAGTTAGAGAACGATGCAAATCGAGAGCGACTCATATTATTGTTTTGCCTCGTGACACTTACACAGTCTTGACGTACATGTAACGTCAACAAATATCTCCAACAGACTCAGGAAACCTGAACCGCCTTGCACACGACACCGACTCCCAAAACAAAGGAATATGAATTCGGCACATAGGCATAAGATAAACGAACATCTAGAAGGGCTGTGTCTTGATCGAGTCTTTCAGTCTTTCGGTAACGGTCAAATCGCACACTTGTAATCCTATTATAAAATAAAGGTACCTCGAACTCTGGTTCAAGAACCCAACATTTTTTTATTATTATTTTCCCATTATTTTTACGTGACATTTTGGCGATCCTGCCAGGATCCATTCGCTTCAGTGTAAACGAAGTTACGATTTCGGTCTACGGACATTATTGAAGATCGAAGGATTCGAACTACTTGTGTTATGAACTTTGCTGTCAATAATTTACCACGGTGGACCAAATCAACGGGGCCACTGTCAGCATAGAACAAATCAACAGAACGAGTTTGACACTCAAACAACACATTTGAACGCGCCACAGAGGAAAACACCGCAAGGGAACCTCATTCTACGAACTTACGTATCAAGGTGAGAAAAGTCGGAATTCTTTTAAACAATATAGAACGCGAAAAGTTAGTTTCTCTAGTAACTCTAGCGAAGAGACAATATGAATAAGAAAGACTCAAAAGCCGAGACAAGTTTACCGTCTACAAGTGGAGTTCAAAATAAAACGGGATCACTCGATTCCTCTCCCAGAGCAATTTTAGACTTAATACAGAGACAGAACGAAGAATTTCGACAACAATTTAACGAAATAAAGAATGCTTTAAAATTAGCGAACGAAGAAAATAGAAAACGCGCTAACGAAATGGAAATATTAAGTAGAAACCTCTCTCGTGTTAAACTACCACAAATAAACGTAAAATCAACTGAATTCGGTTCTATGATGACTGACGATGACGATAATATATCAGTATTAAAACACGATACTAATCCACCTCCACCTATGCCACAAAAGCCACCAACATATGTCCAACCATCCAATCCAACAGCTGGAAACTCTGGAAATCTAAAAGCTGTTTAGTATCTCCGATACTAAACGGAGAAAATGATATAAGTGTAGAAGATTTTATTCGTGAAATAAAAGAAATGAGAATGATGTGTAGCGAACAAACGTTATTATTAAAAATGATCAAAATAGAGAAAATTGTAGGAAAAGCCGCAATGACAATCCGCAATATCCATATTAACGAAGGATTAAGACGTAACGTAGCTACTGAAGCATCAGTAAGAGAACACCAAGATCAGTTAAGAGTGATAAAGCAAGGAATATCCGAAAGCGTGCAAAATTATAACATTAGATTTCGACGTGTTTTCAACAAACTTCAATACAGCATTACCAATGAATATAAAGACGAACTAACTCGATGAACGATGAACGATCGACTATACATGGTTTCTGTGATTGACTATGTAAGAGGCCTTCGTTCAGAAATAGGACACGTGCTATTGGCTAATCCCCCCCCCAAACATCATCGATGCAGAAAAAAAGGCAATGGACGTGGAAAAATACTTTCGCGAAGACAACGCTCGCAGACGGATGACACGACAAACAACCACTCCACCATCTTATCGTAACCAGACGTCTCGTCCAGTAGGTAACCGCTTCACGATTACAAGTAACATGAATAACAAAACTTCACCCACACAAAACATTCAACCAAGAATGAATAATTTTACAAAGCTTGAAAATCGACCATTAAACGAAAGGCCACAAACGAAATGTTTCAAATGCAATCGATTGGGACACCTTGCCAATCAATGCCAAAATTTTCGAATACCGCCTCAAACAAAAGCCCCTCCAGGAATAAACTACAATCAAGAACAATCAGAATTAACAATGCTACCTCAGGAAGACTACCCACAATACGACTACAATTACTAGGACGACCAGGATTGCGATTTCTCGTTGACTCGGGAGCAGGAATCAACTTGCTTAAACGAGGATGCTACCCAGGAAGAACAATAATACCAGACACATAGAAATTCTCCATGGAACATTCCAAATACGAATCCAATTCCAAAATTAAACTAAATTTATTCAACAAAGAGATAGAATTTTCCTTAGTAGATGATAATTTCCCTATCATAGAAGACGTCATATTAGGCTTACCCGGTTTAAATCAATATCGATTCGAACTCTCCAATAAAACATTAAAATTAGATAATAATACTCTTCTGCTGCAGCAAGAACCAACCCTCGCATCGGGAGAAATCGTTCAAAAAATTGTATACTTCGACGGAAAGCCAACGCCAGTATGCTTTATCAATGGTGGTAAGTTTTCAGTCCAAATTTCTAACATTATTGAAAATATAAACACTGTAGATCAAATCGAAAAATTCAAATCTTTGATTCGACTATCGCACATAGAAAAACCTCTTAGAGAACCTATGTAGTATTTTCGTCTGTACCTACTTAAATTATATTTATCTTATTTTCCTTTAAGCATTCGTGAACGTAGTGGTAATGAACTTCAATGTGTTTAGAATTTTTTGTGAAATTTCCGTACTTTGCTATACTTATCACTCCAGAGTTATCGTCATAAATTTTTACAGGGTTATTGTCTAGATTTACATTGAAGACCTTCATAATTTCTCTAATAAACATTAATTCACTCACCGCTTCCGATAGAGCTACATACTCTGCATACGTCCAGGCTTTTGTCACACACCTTTGTTTTTTAGATTTCCAACCGATTACATTTCCATACAATTTAATTACATATCCAGAAGTAGATTTTCTATCTAAATGATCTCCTGCCCAATCAGCGTCCACATAACAATCTATCGTTTCACACTTTTCATTCCTTTTCTAATGTAACCTTAAATCTTTAATATTAAATATTTCAATATTTCGGTACAAATATTTCAATATTCGCAAAGCATATTTAAAATGTGTCTCGCTACAACAATCTTGAAATCTACTTAAGATAATTCACACTATAACTTATATTGGGTCTGGTATTTGTACTAATATACAGCAATGCACCAATTAAGTTCTTGTATCCAATGTCATTTCTGTTTATCTCAGCGTTTTCTATTTTTAAATTTGTTTCCGTTGGTGTACAGTACAATTTGCTGTTTTGTAATTTATATTTATTCGCTAATGATTCAATGTATTTCGTTTGGCTTAGTTTCATTTCATTTTTTATATAATCATACTCTATATTTATTCCAAAATATTCTTTCACTTCACTTAAATCTTTCATTTAAAATTTATCAGGTAATAGCTTCTTTACATTTTGTATCCTTTTTTTGTTTTTACTACAGATTAACAAATCGTCTACATATATTAGCAAATAAACAACATTTTCCCCCTCTCCATGAGTATATAGGCACAACTCTATGTTATTCTTCTTAAAATCCAATGTCGTCACATACCTATCAAAACACTCATACCAGTCCCTCGGACTTTCTTTTAACCCATAATGCGCTTTCGATAATTTACAAACTCTATTCGTTCCGTCTGCATATCCCTTTGCTTGATTTACATATACCTCCGAACTTACTTCGCCATTTAAAAAGGCAGTTTTTACATCCATTTGCTGAATGATTAATCCATTTTGACAACAATATGATAGAAGAGAAGAGAATATATGTCATCAACGACTACGTTTCTTTGTTGAAATCCTCTTACCACTAATCTAGCCTTATACCTGCCCTCTGATTTTCTCGTGTAAACCCATTTTACATCTAATACTTCTTTGCCTTTTACCCTCTCTACCAATTTCCAAGTTTTGTTTTTATAGAGACACTCTATTTCTTTATCCATAGCCTGTTTCCAATCTTCACTATTTTCACAACAAATCGCCTCCTCAAATGTGCAAAGGATATCTACTCTACAATAATTTGCGTGAATCTCACTACTGTTTTCCTTTTCTGGATACCTTACTGGAGTTTTCTTATTACGTGTAGATCTCCTAGGAATCTTTAAGCTTTCAGAACTATCATCATTTTCATCTTCTCTACTTTCTAACTCTTCCTTATTCATGCTGCCCAATAAATAATTATCTTTACTATCGTCGCTAACTGCATCGAATGAATTCTCCTCAAAACCGATACATTTTTTGTCTGTTTCTACGACCTCTACATGTCGCTACTGTTATTTTTACACCTAATAGGACTCTCTAACCTACTTCACTATATCCTAACAGAATTCCCATATCTGCCTTCTTATCCCATTTAGAAACTCTTTTTTGTTCTGGCCTTCTTACAAAAACTTTACTTCCATATAGATGTAGATTTTTAACACTTGGTTTTCTCCCGAAGAATATTTCAAAAGGTGTCTTTCTTTCTATAGTATTCGCTAATATTCGATTTTTCAAGTATTCCGCTGTACAAACTATTTCCGGCCAGTACCTTTTATGTACTTTCGCTTCCGCTAACAAGCAACGCGCCATGTCCATCACTGTTCTATTATACCTTTCCGCTGTCCCGTTTAATTCATGTACGTATGTTGGGCAATTATTTATTCTTATACCTTTATCCCTAGCAAATTTATAAATTCGATTATTTAAATATTCTTTACCATTATCGCATCTTAATATTTTTAACCTCTTGCCCGTTAAATTTTCGGCTTCATTTACGAACTGTACGAAAGAATCAAAGACCTCATCTTTTGATTTTATACAATAGATCCTAGCTATTTTACTATAATCATCGATAAATAAAATGAAATATTTTTCTCCATTGAATCCGGTAGTCTTAAAGGGACCACATACGACCGTATGAATAATTTCCATTATTTCCCTAGCCTTAGTTCGATTATTTTTGAAAAGTAAGTTATGCATTTTGCTTTCTATACACACCCTACATTTCAAAAGTTCCTTTTCAAATTCATTCGGTATGCCAGTCACTAGCTGCTCTTTACCCAAAATCTCTAAATATTTAAAATTTACGTGTTCTAGCATCCTATGCCACCTTTCCTTTTTACTCATACCACTACGTTCGCCACTGTTTACTAAGTGCTTCTTCCTTTCAATATACTTTTCATTTTATATGTACCATTCTCTTTGACCGCTAAAGCTGTAAGTTTATTGTTCTCATCTATTATTTTTGCAATATTTCCTTTTGAAATAACCATATTATTATTATTCGTTATCTTGCCGAAACTAATCAAGTTTGCGGACATTTCTTTCACATAAAAAATTTTATTCATATTTATTTTATTTCGTTTTTCAAATGCTTCAAAATAGCTTATAACATTTCATACTTTCGTTGCCTTTATCGATCTATTATCGCCCAAATATATGTCGGGTTAACATTAGAATTAGGGTTAGGGGCGTAAAGCGACTCTTCGTTTGGATTACACGTCGTCGTTATGCAATAGAGAAGACATTGGCTAGTGCAAATACGATTACCATAGAACCGGACAAGTAACCGTGGTGATTAGATACTCGAGAGACTAATGACAATGATCCTAGGTTCAATAACGAATCCGCGGACAACGGGACGGTAGTCGTACGCACTCGCAAAAATCTAAGTCGGATTCTGTGTTAGTATTCGCTGACCGTAAGGAGTTAATCCTTTTTTTTGTCGATGAGACCGCAAGAGAGAATGACTTTCCGTCCCGGTGATACCCCAGAGGAAAACTATGACGGGGTGTGACTAAGGACACGAGATCATCGGATTCGTCGGGGACATCCTACGTTCGGAAAGTAAGGGAAATTGACGTTGCTGCTA
The DNA here is from genome assembly GCF_011952255.1 of Bombus vosnesenskii. Lineage (NCBI taxonomy): Eukaryota > Metazoa > Arthropoda > Insecta > Hymenoptera > Apidae > Bombus > Bombus vosnesenskii. Next base: position 12,666 of record NW_022883569.1, read on the forward strand.
ATTGGCCAATCTCCATATCGGTAGTTAGAAAAGGATGCTAGCTGCCCTTGAGGGAGGGTTGCTAGTGGGAGACGTCGTTCGTGGAAAAATAGGTCTCTCCTGTCTTCCCGTAACTGGGACAAAGACTGTGTATCTGTTGAAGGATTTTAGGTAACTAGATATTAGTGTTTATGACGGTCCTCGGGCTAGCCGATCACGTACTGTGGAGACGCGTCGACATCTGGTAAACATCCTGCCCGGAGAATAGGATCTGCGTGTGGCAAGCTACGGGACAGAAACCGTTGGAATGTTTACTGCCACGTGCCGCTACAAATCTTTCTTTTAAGGAGAGCTATAGGATTACTCAATGCCTTTGTTAGGTGGAGAGTTCGTCCCGTTGACCGCGGCTACGTTCGGCGACTAATTGTCGCCTTGAGCCCAAGCTCATTGTCACAAGTCTCAAACAAATACAATTGGTTAGAATGATGGCAAATCGTTTAGTTACAACTGTAGATTTTAATTACAATGTTTTTATGGATTTTCCCGAGGTTTCAGAGAGAAGGCACCGGTGTCCTCTTATCTCCGACATATATATTTACCGGTTCTTTAAGGTCGATAGATTTATCAAAATAATTTACGTCGTTAATAATGTGATCGGTACAACCGCTATCTAATAGGCATGTTATTTCGTTACCACTTATCTCGTTCATCTCGCTGCTGTGTGCTGCGTGCGCTGTTGCCATCCATATGCCTGCTCCTGAGTTGCCATATTCGCTCGTGCCGGCTGCTGATTGACGATGGAAGTTTCCACGCCCCCTGTTCGTATTGCCTTTGTTTCCTCTTCCTCTGCTGCGACCACGTGTTGACCCACGCCGATAACTGTTACTGCTTCCCGCTTGGACGCCATTTTGACACTCTCATGCAAAATATCCCACTTTTCCACATTTGAAGCATCCTTCCTTTTTTGCAGCAAAGGCATTAGTTTTCATTTCTCCTCGATTAGACTTATCTTTCTTTTCCGCTATTTCTATTCTATTATTCTTCACGCACGCTACCGTTTGTTTCTCTTCTTTCACTGCATCTATTATATCCGCTATGTAGCTATACTCTTCGGGTAACGTATTGTTTTCGCACGTTCGCGGGGAGACGCGATCTCGAAGAAGCGCGCCAACGGGAGTCGTAAATTCCCGTTACGATTTGCTAATCGACGCCGCGAATCGCTCGATCCCTTATTTCGTTTAGGATAATAAGGGTAGTTAAATGAAGGATAACGCTGTTGCTAACAGGTTATTATATATTTTCACAAACCAACAACTTCGGTGTAACACAAAATGAATATTTGTTATGAGATGACTACGAATGAGTGCGACCTGAGTCTCTAGACGGATTATCGCGTATACTGATGGATTTGTCGACTCACTGTATTCGAATTGCTGACCGCTTGACCAGATGCTTGATTGAGACTGACTGATCTTCGGGTGTAAACCCGGTCGAAAGATGTTGACTGTTCGAAGGATGTAAAGTCAGTGATGTTCGGAGACGATGCTGTGGCGGAGGAAAGCTAAGGATGGGTGTGTCTAGCGCACGGGACCATCGGATTTGTTGGTGACGATTTTGACTAAGGGAGTGAGGGAAATAGTCTTCGTTGTTAATTGGTTAAACGAAGGGTCTTAACCGCCCTCGAGAGAAAGTGGTTCGTGGGAGGAAAGTTGCATCATACGTGAGAAAAACCAACTTTCCCTTGTCAAGCCGTAGTAGACAAAGGTCTTTAGAAATGCTTTGGAAACAGACGTTTGTTCAGTTTGAAGGACCTCGACTAGGAAATTCCTAAGATTTATGGAAGATACTTGAGACTATTGAGGGTACGCAGTGAGTATCCGAAGACATCTGGTTGCCATCTTGCCCGCGGTGTGTGGCCTGGGCTAGGTAGAGTTACGCGACGTAACACGTATTTATCATGTAATTCAGCTTTTCCCTCTCACTCACTTTTGCGCCTGCACCTTTTAATTCATTTATTAATTTTTCAAGATCGCTAAAAAACGATGCTGAATCACTGTATTTATCAAGACTTATCTTCTCCAATCTCCTTCTGCACACGATCTAGTGCCGTCGATTCTTTCAAGTACACTTCGTCGAACTTTTTCATTATTTCATACGCTGTTTTTTCTTCCCTAATATATTCTAATTGTCTATTTGAGAAGGCACTGTAAATTATATTTATCGCCTTCAGATCCTTTTTATCCCAGTCTGGATTGTCTGTTTCAGTCTTCACTCTAGTTATAACAATATCACATTCTTTATATCTCAGAAACATTGTTATTCTTTTCTTCCACATACCGTAACCCTCACCATCAAATATCGATAGCATAATTTCCGATCTCTCCATTTTAATTGATTTCCTATTCTTTACTCAAGCGTTCCTACGTGCTTGAAGTATTTTTTCTTTTATTTTATATTCTTTGAACGTTTCTTCCCTTACTAAACTCGCAAGACTAAAAACCACGCACTAAATAGCTTGCAAAACTAGTAACCACGCTCTGCTACCATGTTAAGGTATAGAGAGGATTCGAAAATACAAATAGTTTACTTTATTTCGCACACAACAGCTATACATATATATATTACACTCTGAAGACTTCGATAACCTTCTTGCACGCACGCTTGTTGTCAACCACCTCCTCTAGATTCTCCTAACAGCCTCCAATCGTCTTTTGTCTCTACTGAGACCTGGACGCCCTCTGACGCTTACACACACATTCACGTGTACAGTGTAAATGTATCATCTACCTAACAAGATCATCAACGTAAAATCCTACCGTCCTCCCGAACATCATAAAACCGAAATAAATAAACAGATGACTGAAATGTTAAACAAAGAGATTATAGAACCCTCCGACTCTCCCTATAACTCTCCTGTCTGGGTCGTTCCAAAGAAAATCGACGCATCAGGGAAACAAAAGTGGCGAGTAGTGATTGACTTTAGGAAGTTAAACGAACTAACAGACCAAGACGCGTATCCACTACCTGACATTGACGATATACTATCACAGCTAGGAAATAAGAAATATTTCTCCTCTTTAGACTTATCCTCAGGGTTCCATCAAATACCCATGGACGAGAATTCAAAGAAATACACTACATTTAGCACACCACAAGAACACTTCCACTATAATAGAATGCCATTCGGGCTCAAGAACGCACCTGCTACCTTTCAAAGAATGATGGATACCACGTTAAGAGGTTTGATTAACAATCATTGTTTCGTTTATCTCGATGATATCATTATATTCGGGCAATCGATAGAAGAACATACTAAAAACTTAGTCATTATATTCCAAAGACTCGGGAAAGTAGGTCTAAGAATACAACCAGATAAATGTGAATTCTTAAAGCCCGAATTAGAATATCTAGGACATGTAGTGACAGCAGATGGAGTAAAACCTAACCCTAAAAAGATAGAAGCAGTAAAGAATTTCAAACTACCAAAAAATCCTACAGATGTAAAATCATTCCTTGGGCTAGCTGGATACTATAGAAAATTTATTAGAAACTTCTCTAAAATTGCCAAACCTCAATCTATTTTTAAAGAAGGACATTTAGTATTAATTCATAACGATCATAAAGAACACAAGATAGATACTGAATGGCCAGGGCCATACACCATTGAAAAAGTGAAAAGCCCCTTATTATGAAATAATAGTAAATCACTCGATTAGGAAAATACATGGTAACCGTATTAAACCTTACTTTCCAGGACGATCTTCACCTTCTTCATAGTTAGCTAAGCTAAACGTTATACCCCTTAATGGTAGTTCTATATATCAAGAAAAATTAGCTCATGCATACTTATATAGCGAATCCGTAAACGTAATTATAGGTTTAGACATTAAGGATATATATGCAAAACTCAGCGAAATTAAAAGATTTAGACTAATGTTAACAGAACATTTTAAAAGTGAATGCCCGTATTCCAATGAAATGATTACACGCGCTCGCAAAAGAAATTTAGACAATGTAATCATGCATATTAAATTTATGACACACACTTGTTACCGAAGAGGGTCATTGAATTTTGTTGGATCCATTTCTAGAAGTCTATTTGTAACTCTGGATAACGATAATTTAGAATTAATGAATAAAAATATAGATAAATTTTTTGATGAAAACAATAACTTAAAAACCAATATAACTTACAAAACAAATTTCAAAACTATAGCTTTACCCTTAACTGACAGTCTAGAAGAAATCCTAACAAAAATTGAAAACGCTCCAAAAATCATTAATAATGTATAATCGTATAGAATGCACCTCAATCAAATTTCCAACGAAGTAAACTCTCTTAATTATGAACATAGAATTAGAAGTCTTAAGAAATAGGAACTAAGTGTCTTATAAATTATTAGTTATATTGATCTAGCATTACTAGGAACATATGTATATTTAACAAAATAGGATTATTCGATATTATAAGCAAATGCCTACCTTCCAAATTATGTATTCGCGTATTATGTTGTAAAACCAAAGAAAAAAAAAGACACAGGTATAAGCAATATCTCTAGACCAATAGAGCGCACCTTTAAACACATATTCCACACCTGAAATACAACCATTACGAGAATTACCTGAAGACACCAATTCAGTCATCCTCGAAGCAAGGCATGTAAGATTCCAAAAGGGCATACAAAAGGAGGCACTACACCGAAAATAAGAGTCTGGAGGACCAGCCGCACTCTAACACTGGGGGAATGTAACGTCAACAAATATCTCCAACCGACTCAGGAAACCTGAACCGCCTTGCACACGACACCGACTCCCAAAATAAAGGATTATGAATTCGGCACGTAGGCATAAGATAAACGAACATCTAGAAGGGCTGGTTCTTGATCGAGGCTTCAGTCTTTCGGTAACAGTTTAATCGCACACTTGTAATCCTATTATAGAATAGAGGTATCTCGAACTCTGGTTCAAGAACCCAACATTTTTTTATTATTATTTTCCCATTACTTTTACGTGACAAGCAAAGCGTAACGATAAACAAACTCCGAGCAAAACAATGTTGCCGCTACGTGCAATCGTCAACCGAGGTTGAATTTAAAGTTTTCGATACTCCCCCGAGTATAAATAAAAGAACACGATCGTTAAGACAGTTAGTATCGAACATTCTTATAGCGAATTAATATCGAACGAACGTAAGCATTACCTTGTATACACATATCGAGCAACACTAAGCGAACGACGACTAATTCTGTACTGCAAATAATTTTAAATACATTTGACTACACTAAGTATCAACTCGTCTGGTCATTAATCAACAACGCGTTTAATCGTCCTCCACATACATGTTGTATAAGCTACTATGTGTATATTTATTTATGTTTCCCATAGTACAGACGTATTCCTTATTTTATTGTAGCTGTGTAATTTCAGTAGTCTTGCATAAAGGACATCTGTTTTGTTGCAATTGTATCAGCTATTAATTGTAATACTTGAAACGTTTGTATCTAATCGTCATGCATCTGTGGTGGCACTCGACCATGGAACTTTCCAACGGCTTCGCGACACAAAGCGCTATACCTTCAAAGCGTAAAGCCGACACGCCTAATGTACCATCGATATCCCTACAGTTCTTTCGCCGAATATTCGGAAGAATGCATACGCGGCAACCGTTGCGGACATCTAATAAACGCGTGCGTAGTGGAAATATCGAGGGGCAACAAAGAAAAGAATCCATTTGCTTTCGAATCAAAGATTCATTCTGCCCCGAGCTGCGGAGTGCGAAAGGTTAAGCGTCATAGCGAAGCAAACACAATTAGAGATACGTGATTATTGACTCTTGACAGTTAATCGTTAGTCGTTAATTGTTGATCATAAATTGTTGACTGTTGATTGTTAATAATTTAATTAACTTTTTTGTTGAACATCAAGAGTATTTCTTGTGGGCACCTTCACCCACTATCCACCTCACATCGTTATTCTACATACGGAAGGCAAGATTGATATCAAATTCGAAGGATAGACCGCAGAAGTCTGGTCTCTGCTATTACCACGAGACCTTTCGAGACCGCGCAAGGAAGTGCCGGGCCCCTTGCAACTGGACCCAGTGAAACGAGACCAGCCGTCCGTAAACGCGGCATGTGGCGATGGCTTTAGTATCCCGTCGCATTTTCGTGACGGACAGGGCACCAAGGATCTCTTTCCTTGTGAACACCGGTGTCAATATAAACGTATACCCGTGCAACAAACTACGCGGATCCGCGAACAAAGATACGTACGAGCTGTTCGCGGCGAATCGAGTGGTCGAAGCAAACCGAAAACGCCTTTCGCGAGTCAAAACGCATCGTCTCTGACGCCACAATGTTAGTGTCACGACCGGCATACTTCAAATCCGATGGACTGACGATGGAGATAAAGATGTGGCGGCACTCGGCGACAATCGGCGGCAATATCGCTGAAGTGTCTAATGAACCATCAACATCCCAACGGTCCTTCCGCCGAAGGTTCTAGAAGAAAGAGCACGTGGCAACGGTCGCGGACGCCTAGCAAATGCAAATGCATGGTGGGGATGTTGAGGGATGACAAAAGAAAGTAATCGGATTCGATCGAAAGTCAAATCATAAGAGCTTTCAGTCTTGGAAAGTCACTCCTAGAGTTTGGAAGTGGATTGTAAAGTGAATTGTTGTTAGAAAAAAAATAAAGTTTCTTTTTTTTATTTACACCTCAAATTTCTTTTTTTATTTTGTTGTTTTACGTGACATTAGCGCATCCGGTATCGGCAACAGCGCGTGAACGACAAATGGCAGCCGCTAGGATTCGTTACAAAATCTTTGTCTCCCGTGCGATCAATTCTGTATTTAGAATAATTTTAAATATATTTGACAATATCAAGTATCAACTCGTCACGTCATTATTTAAATCATCCACCACAAATCCAAAAACAGAATAAGGAAAACAGAGAAACGAACAAATAGAAAATTAAGTTGCTAACATGTTTTTCTATAATAATATTTTAACATCAATATTGTAATACGCAATGTGTTACGCCGCCTAAAACATCTGCACGCCAGCCCGCGCGACCGGACAACAACCGACCTGCGTAACGTCACTTCGACCCTCACATAAGGACCCACCATAACTTTCACTTCCCTGTATTGTTTCGCCATGTGTCTTCAATCCGTTTGTCTTGAAGAATTTCTAAAGCTTAAAAATATTCTCGAAACACAGTCGGTTTTTAGAGAGGTCCTTGGGTTTATTAGTCGCACTTAAAACACGGAGAAAGCGGGTATGCACCCATTAGGAAAATCCGAATAGCCCTGTAATAAAACAAGCTAGGTTTTTCTCACGCACACAGTCATCTATCCACCACGATGGTAGGAGACTCCCTACTCATCCCTTCGAGCCGTAGTGCAGGTCATGACCAATCGACACCGCGGTTCGTTGCCCTCACTTTTCCTAACGAAAGTGGGAACAACGAATCCGCGTTCTTTAGGCACAGGGGCACACCCACACCGAACTTTTCTTCCGTATTAGAAAAAGAGCGACAGACAGTCTAAAAACTAACGCCTAACGCGGCAGTCTACACATAGCGCGAGAGTCGCATACTTCACGCAAATCTTTTGTCGGTTCTCGGTGTTGTCGAACACACATCTTCTCTCCTAAATATATTATAGTGCTAAGTCCATTAATACATTAATTTCCATTATAAGAGCCCTGCTCTAGCGTACATATCTATCGCATCTTCGTGCGACAAGTTGTTAACTATTTATTTCTCTACGTCAGTGTAATCTAAGTGTTGGAAATATATAATTTATAATTCTGTGAATCACACTGTTATACAAACTCAATCACCCCTATTATCTCAACGGAAATCAGGGGATCGATCAATTCGTGGTGTCGATTGTTATAATCGTAACGGGGATTTACGACCCCCGTTGACGTCTCTCCTCGCGATTACGTCTCCCCGCAATTGGTCGAAATTTACACAATGTGAAAATGAAAAAATTGGAAGCAACCGAACTACGGATGAAACTAAATCACTTCGCTGCTTGTAAAGATAACTTTTAGTGTTATAAACATAAGTCAAGTAGCAAAGAGCATAAATTGAATTTACCCAAACTCTTCTTGAAATCTGACAAAATGATTCTTTATTTTGTCAAAAAAATCTTTACGTATTTTCCATTCCCATTCGTCGCTTTTTTCAGTGGCGTGTTTATCGCTACGTCGAAACTCCGTCGGGTAGCAGTTAATTTCATTTAAAGTAGAAAACTATTCAGAAACGTGTATACGTTACACAGCAACAAACCAGTCGCCCTGTTATTACCTCGTTCTCAACAGTTCAAATTTCAGGGACAACCGACTACTTAGTATCGACCCAGTACGTCATATTTACTCGCCAAAAGAATTGTAAACGAAAATTGTAACCAGACGTGCCGTTAGTAACTACCATTTTTCATTTGGCGGAAATTTAAACAAACCCCGAAACACCGTGGCGTTTTGCAACTGTCTTTAATCCTTTAAGATAAAAAAGATTGACGCAAAATTTTGACGGGATGAAATTTCACGATATATTCAGGTGAAACGATGCGAAATTAGAGCGAAGCTTATAATGGGAATATAGTTTGCTTGTCTGTTGTCATAAAATGAGATATGCAGAATATATTAAAAAATAGAGTATATGTAATACGAAACTTTATATTATTCATGTTATTATGGACAAAATATCACAATATGTTCATATATTTAAATCTCCTCCGAAAAAGATTATTGTATGTAGAACACAGTTTAACTGTATTTTGAATTCTTGTTTATCAGATCACAATTGATAAGTTGATATTAGGATGATTATCCTCATTTGAAACAATTTTGTGACTGTTACTTGTCAATATACTTTATATCTTATGTACATTTTAAATATAGTACGCAAACTCGAAGTTGCAAGGAACATTAATAAAAACTCAATATTTCAATAACGCCTTTCATGATTATAATTAAATATTTTTTCAAAATGTCGTATCAGTGTTACATCTAGCACCCCCTCCCCCACACACAAAAGTTTACCAATTTATAATATATGTACTAGTAGATTGACAAGTTACGATTTACAGGTTATATAGAATTCTATTTTATGATTTTATAATTTTTCGTTAAATAGAATAATCAAATAACTTGCAATTAGTAAAATTTCATTTGTTTTATCGTCAAACTTGTGCAAGGGAACATATTAATGCTGGTAACTTTAGTGACTTGCAAAATTTCAATAGTGCAAGACAGGCCAGATATTCAATTGCAATTGGTTGCTATCCATATTTTCATCGGTCTTACAATAACCTTATGTTATCAATTATGAATTAAAAAGTTAATGAAATCACAACTCACCCAAGGCCAATGGGTATGACTTCTTTTCGAAGATCGATTGAAATCTCGAGTTTGTTGTTTGAGACATTCAGTTACCACAAGACAAAAACACCACTCCATTACAGCCGACGTAAACAAAACATGACAGATTCTTCCAATTCTCGGACAACAAACATAGGCATACATACTGTTTTAAAGTCACAGTCTGTCGTTGAACTTTCGCCAAGTAACTTGATACGTACATATACACGTCCCTCGAAATCAGTTTTCGACGAAAATACATACGTGACATGTTATGTTGCAACCGAACGTGAATTTCTCGCGGGAAATAGCCTGATATCGTTTATTTATGCGTCTCTCAAATACGAATTTTACTATACACTTCGTTTAAGACACGCCATTTTGCAAAACGATTATCGAAAGATTACTGCTTACATCGAGATCGAGAATAGATTCGCAGGAAGCTGGATGCCGCGATTTCTTCCCGCGCTTTACTTTCTTCCGAAGTTGTGATTGGTTGATTTCCTGCTGCCATATTCGGTTTCGCCGAGAATCGTGAACACGTACGCTGGAAGCAATGCGGGGTAATTATTTAATTTATTTCATAATATTATTTAACATATATCGTGAAAAGTTCTGAATATTCGGATTCTTCTGTTATCGTTTCATCGTATGTTAGCATTATCAGCTCTCGATATCGAATTGACAAACAGAATTTTTCTCATACAAAGTAAGTCACATTAAGTATATGTATATGTATAGTCGAAGCAATGCAATTAAAAATTTTTCCATTTTAATTGGTATTATTTATCACAGACATTTTACCGAGCATTCATTTTATAAATCTTATACATATATATATATATATATATATATATAACCAATTTATAATATATATATGAATACACACACGCGCGCGCACACACACACACACAAACACACACACACACACACACACACACAAATATACACACACACACAAATATACACACACACACATATATATATATATATACAAACAATAGAAATACTTTCGTGTGCTATTATACGTAGTTCGATAGTTTACATTTCACGGGCCCCGTGTTGCACCTGCGTCGGTTTCGTTCCTGTTTCCAACGTATAAGTGTAGCGTCAGTGATTCGCGTGACGCGACGCAACCTTCAACGTTTGTTTTTCTCCGTTTATGCGTTGTGTGTTCGTTTGAATGAAAACGTCGCGAGTGTTGTAACAAAAACCACGGAAAACAGAAGAAGAATACGGGAGCAAAGGGAATTCCAGGCTACAGCAGAATGCCCATTGCCCAACAGGGTTTCGTTCCATGGTATTTCAACGAGGTAAGCTACCTCTTTTAGTACGCTTCAAGGCGCCTCTTTCCAACCAATTAATTTGCGTCCGACACCATTTTAACTTCGTATACTCAGAGAAAATATCGTTCTTTTGTATTTTCTAACTCTGATCTATGTATAAATTTACTGCGACGGGTCATTTCTACGGATTAACGTACCTTATAAAAACGTTGCGTGAAATGTTAATAATATATAAGTCTTGAAACATTTGTACTAATTTCATAGAGGAACGTAGTTGGTACCTTCCGGGTGGCATATTGTATGCTTGTTACATGAACTTTCCAAATATCTTACAGTTAAATAGTTGGATTGTTTACTAGAATAAGCAACACAACATTGTTTTTGATTTATTGTGAATGAATTTATAGAATCATATTATTTTACACATATACACTATCGCGCAAAAGTATCCCAACATTTGATTACTTTGGATATTATGTTATTTAATTGCACAATCAAATTGATAGTATGTACCGATATATAATGATTACGATCTGTATTATTATCTTATTCCTATGATGTGGTTTTAACATAGGTCGTAACAAAACGGTCAAAAAAATTCTTTATTCTCAGACTCTGTAGCCTGTAAGAAACGAATTAATTAATTAAGAATCTCGTTGTAACCTACAGGTTCGGAAAAGGCTGATAGGCTTTGGTCTACGTGGTGGTTGGGAATTTTCATTCGTTTCTAGTTCGCTTAGCTGATAAATAGTGAATGTGCATTTCTTCCAAAATAAAGAAGAAAGCGAAGTCGATAGAAACGTGGGTCAAATTTGAAATCATTTCTCGATTATGTGGAGGTTGATTAAACGCGTTGGTGTATATAGTGATGAGACGAGTTGATATTTGGTGTAGTCAAATGTATTTAAAACTATCGGCAGTACTCTTCTAACGATCTCCCTCTACCGAATTTAAATTCGACTTCGGTTGACGGTTGCGCGTAGCGGCGATATTGTTCTGTCCGGAGTTCGTTTATTATCAAGTTTCGTACCTCGGGACGGTATCAATGCCCCGAGGCAAAACAACAACATGAGTTACTCTCGATTCGCATCGTCCTATGACTCATATGCCGCTACAATATGCAATCGAATAAAGTGATAAATAGCTTGCAGATGTTTACGCGTCTCTGAAAATGTTAAAAGATATAACACGTTTAACGCGAAGTATTCGTGATAATATTTGCTGCAATTTGAAATATCTGCGTGCAGTCTCGTAGGTTTTGAATAAAAATTTATCTTTTATCGAAAGATACATACATGTTTTGGCCTATATATAGCTTTGTACTCTTGTAACCTAAAAGAGAAGTCGAAAAAAAGTGATGTTAACTCTTGCAGTAAAAAATTCATTTATGTCAATACTACATTTAGTGCACCAAGAGAAGCAAGACAAATTATTGACGAAACACAGGATAGTCATTTCCGATCCAAAAGAAAAACGCAACTAAAATAATATGTAGATAGCTATTAAGGCAATAAATAATAAAGTCATTGAAATGATCCATCATTTCAAACTAATATCGCTTCTCTTTACCTCAGAACTGCTATAAACATTTTAAATATCATTTATGTCTTGGTTCCCTTGCGAAGTTCTCGAAGAATTCGTCAAATGATGTCATGAACAATATAAATAATCGTAAAAAATCTATATTTGTGTTTAAAAAATAGGCGAATAAAGAGAAATAGGATAATCGAGACCGGTGAAAAGGATCAACCAAAATCCCGCATCTGATACAAGCGGAAGAGAAATCAATTTCTATCATGTCGCACGGCGAACAAGAACGCAAATACGGAATCTTTTGTATAATACTACTCCAAACTCTGTTGAGTTGCAGTAATAATAATAATCGGGTGTTGACTTCTGCTCGTTTTTACTTGAAGTTTGCTCGTTACCTCTTTGAAATTTGGTGGATCGTTTTCTGTCGAAACCCGTTCCATCTGACGTTAAAATCAATAAAAACAATATTACGATAAAGACTTTTATCTCCATTGTTGTCAACTTCCGTCAAGTCTTCGTTTTCTGCCCGCTGAATATAATACGGATTCCCAAAAACTTTCTTCGTATGAAATTTTACTAATGTACATTTATCAAATATTGCACATTTTAAAATAGGTTATCATTATAAGATTAAAAAAAAAATAGATAAAAATATCTTGAAACAAAAGAAACCAATTTTGAAGTTTGTTAGCCCGGAAATGTCATGGTAGGAAGGTATACTTCGATATTACTTTTACTATCGATAGGCGTCGCCGTCGTTGCTGTTATCATATACGAGACACAACAAATCACGAAATTGACAAATCACCGGTGATCCCCTCGAGTCGCAGTTCGAACGTTTCACAAATAAGTTAAAGAATTAAACTTTAGATATAGTGGTAAAATTTATTGTATGAATCCAACAGAGTGACGGTTCAGGGTGTTATAACAAAGAGGTATAGAACGCTGATTTGGGAGACTTCTTGTACTGAGGTTTTAGTCCCTCTGAAGCGGTTATCGTCGGGTGTATATCAGAGGCGCCTATCCGTTGCTATCTGGTTATTGTTTCGATAGCTGTGGCATGTAGGATGTTTTGTCTACTCTATTAGTGCTTCTAAGCGTGTGATACTGTCGACGATTCGCCTGTGCATGATTATACATTGAGTAAACGGATAGCCTGAGTTGGAGTTTTGATGATTAGGATAATCGAAACAATTCATAGCCATGGTAATATTTTAACTAATTTATTTTGTTGTCTTTTATAGGCCACTGCAATGAGAAAAGAATTCCTGAAGCCAAAGAAAATGATACACCCAAATAGCAGAAAGTCTATCGCTATTACGAAAAAAGCCAAAAAGTAAACACAATTACTATTAAATTATGTGATTTTGTTATGTACATTTCATTTATTTTACATGATTATATAATACTTTTGTGTAATAAAGAAGGAAATGGACAATGTGTTTTGTTTCAGAATATCAAATAGACAGAAGGCAGAAATGTCCTGCTTGATAAAACAGAATTCAATAGGAGAGAAAATATCGTGGATCAGAAACAATATGATTCCAGGCGTGTGACCCTATACTCCAGGGATAACTGCAAGTTTGTTAGAAACGGAGGTAAAACAAAAATGTATACACATGATGATACAGAGATTGTACATTAAAGATGTGATTAGTTACAGTTCTATATTTGATCCAAAGGTATGTAGCAAGAAATGATGAAGAAATGGAAGAAATTACTATTAAAAGGTCTATAGGTAGCAACAGGAGTAGACAGCATGCTAGGAGGGAACATATAATTAGAGTAGAAAGAACTAGGAGAATATCAGACACGTGGAATAGGTAAAGAATTACAGCCAAATTTATTTTCAATATATCCTGATGTACAAACCCTCCTTTATTTTTCAGAAATTTCTGATATTTTAAATGCAACTCAGTGTGAAATGTTATTGAATTGGAATAATGAATTACAGTGTGCGAATAATTTTAAATTTATAAGGTTTGGCGAGAAAGATTTAAAGAAAGTATTAGAACTAAGAAAAAGAATGAAAATAAGCCATATTAGACTATCCAAATCTCTATTAGCTATGCCTGTAAACAAGAAGAATTTATTCAGCAAGCCAATTGATTTAGATGAAAATAGTGTAATGGAAATAGAATAAATTCTGTAGATATGTCTTTTTATCTTTCATCTCTATTTAAAAACAAGAAAACAGAAGAAAAGCGAACAGTTTCGTCCTTTTTTGTTTGCGAAATGCTAAAAACCGCATTTCGTCTTGCTCTTATCTCCCACGAGAAACAGTCACGTCACAAGATACAAGAGTACGATAGAAGAGAAAAGAAAATGTTCGATTGTGAAATATACAACAAAACTGAAACATGCAGATGAATCACGTGCACGTTATGAATATTCTGCATCGTTTCTCCGCCTTTCCTTCATTTTTTTCGCTCGCTGCTCCATTATTTAAGAACGAAGATATAGTAATTACTCTCAAAGTTGTACATTTCGAAATGGTAGGAAAATCAATAGTACAATGATAAATATACGATTTTAAAAGCTTTCTAGATTTCTTACATACTTAGCATTAATCAAATAGCTTAGTATATAAAAGAGTTTACTTATGTCGCATGTTATAAATGCAGCTGCGTTCGTTACAACAATTCCAATTCCAAGGAATTTCTCTCGAAGATCGCAGTGAAGAATTTGCTTTGTTAAATTATTACTGGTATACTTCGTCAACTTGTGGTATATAGATACAATTTGTCAACCACCACTTTTAATAGCTTCTCGCTAATAAAAACATTTCGTACCTATTTAATAAGAAGCAGTATATTCTTAATTATTTAGAAATTTAGTTAATGATATTTAAAAATACGAATATGTTTAAAAATTATAATGTAAATATATATATTTCATTTCATGTTTTACTAATATATCTCTAATTTAGATTAAATATCTGAAACTTGAAAGAAACTTTTAAAACTTTCAATACATCGCATACGTTTCAAATTTAGTGCATAGTTACATATATATATACGATCGATCTTACTCGATCATCTTACTCGAAGAACAGGGTCTGCGTGTGGCGAGCTACGGGACAGGGACCGTTGGAATGTTTACTGTCGAGTGTTACAACTATTTCCTTCTTAAGGAGAGCTATAGAATTATTCCATGCCTTTGTTAGATAAAGCGTTCATCCTGTGACCGCGGCTACGTTCGGTGACTGACTGTCGCCTCGAGCCAAAGCTCATTATCACAACTCTCGAACAATTACAATCGGATTGAATAACTACAATTGTTCAATTACAGCTATAGTAGACTCTAGGTTACAATGTTGTGGGATTATCCAAAATTCCAAAGGCTCCGGTGTTCTTTCATCTCCGACAAATATATTATGGTATAGTTCCTATTTTCCGACCGCATGGAAGGCTAATAAAGATGGAAATATGGTCGAGAACTGGCGACCAATTACGATCGGCCCAATTCTAGGCCGCATTTTCTCATCAATCCTCGATGGGCGGCTAAGACGGGGTATAGATAAAAATATAAGGCTGTTGAGATATGTGTAATTTTCTGTGCTGGACTGAGTTAAGTAGTAGAAATACTTATATGTATATATCAGTGTGTGGAAGTATGTGTGTGTGCGCAGCGTCTCGAAACAAAGGAACGTAAACAGTCAGTCGGTTAATAGTCGTCGATGAAGAGTCGGGTGTAGAAGGTGCTGAGACGCGTGCAAGTGTATCGATAAATATATATAGAATCGTCAATGTAATAAATATATCATTATTTTAGTAATAACTGTCAATATAAATTTAATGTTCCTATAACATTATTTCGGCTTCAAAGATCCACAATTCTCAACATGGTAGAAGATCGTGGTTGCCGAGATTTAAGGTTATGGAATCACGTGTAACCGGGAGTGAATGTATAAAAGTCGATTTATAAAAAGGAATAAAAAATTGGAAATAAGTTCTGAAGAGATAAAAAGGCTATTGGTAGAACAAATAAAAAGATTTTGGATAATAAAGAGAATTATTTTTTGAAAAAAAAAAGGTGTGAATATAGAAAACGAATCAAGATGCCAAAGGACGACGAAATTAAGGTTCAAATATTCGATGGACGCGATTACAGAATGTGGAAGAAAAGAATATTAATGTATCTAAAGTGTAAAAAATGTTATGAACCGGCTACACGAGAGAAAATGGACACGGATGCGCAAGATAAGTGGGATGAAAAGAATCAATGGGCGATGAACTACATCTATAGTAGTATAGCGAATGAGCAATTAGAATTTGTTGGTGATCAAGACACTGCTTTAAAAATAATGCAAAAGTTTGATGAGATGTATATGAAGGAATCAACAGCAGTGCAAATTTGTATAAGAAGTAGACTAGACATGATGAGGTTGAAAGACTTTGAAGAATCAAATTCATTTTTCACGGAATTTGAAAAAACTATCAATGAATTAAAGAGCGCCGATGCAAATGTAAGCGAACGTGAAAAACTCGACTACATGCTGAAAGCACTACCAGAATCATTGAGCTATGTTGGTGACTTAATCGACTCAGTGAAAGAAAGTGATCGGACTTGTGAATTTTTGAAAAATAAAATTATAATGTGAGAAACGCGTAGCAAGAAAGAAAGTGATAGAACAAAGTTAAATGTATTTACAGCCGAAAAAAAGGACATAAAGTGCTATGGCTGTGGAAAGTACGGTCACATGGCAAAAAATTGTACAAACACGTATAGAGGCGGAAACAATGGCGCAAACAATGGAAGAACGCAACGGCAAGGAGGTGCGTATCAGACGCAGTAGAATAGGGGTCGCGGCGGACGAAGTTTTGGCCAAAGAAGACGAGGATACGGCCAACGAGGATTTGGCCAACGAGGACAAAGCAGAGGCCGGCAACAACGCTACAACGAGGCAAGTCAACACGACGCAAATTATTCACACAACGAGGGCTACGACGACCAAGAAATTGGATCTTTCCTAACGAGAGTAGAGCGCGAAAATAATAAAAATGAAATTACGGTATGAACTAGCGATACGCGAAAAATAGATTGGATATTGGATAGTGGATGTTCAGATCACATTATATATAATGACTCTTATTTTGTTGAGTACGAAAATTTAAAAACCCCGATAAATGTGAAGTTAGGAGACGGTAGAAGTCTAAAAGGAACAAAAGTCGGAAAAATTTTAACTTACTTTGAAGTAAACAAAAGGAGGATTAAAATTAGAATGTCTAATGTATTTTACGTGAAAGAAATGGATAATAACTTAATTAGCTATGCGAGAGTAACGAATGAAAATAAGATAGTCTCAGCAGGAAATACTTTAAAGATATATAACAAATACAGAAAGTTGATAGGGATAGCATTCAAAGATCATGGTTTATATAAGATAAGTAGTTACATTGAAAGGCAAGAATCTCATGTTAAAAATGTAGAAATGTACCCTTCCAAAATAACCGTAGAAGAGCACGCGAGATTTTAGAATTAGTACATACCGATTTAAATGGACCTCATAATAATACCGGGTTTGATGGATCCAAATATTTCTTGACATTTATAGATGACTACAGTAAGTGTGCATTGATTTATACTTTGGAATCAAAAGGTGAAGTTTACAATTGCTTCCTTGATTACATAAACAAAGTCGAAAATCTTACTGGTAAAAAGATAAAGAGATTAAGATACGATAATGGAAAAGAATATATGAACAAAAGCATGTACAATCTAACTAGGGAAAAGGGAATTGTCGTAGAACCATGCCCACCTTATGTTCACGAGTTAAATGGAACAGCTGAGTGCTACAATAGAACAATCATGAATTCCGCTAGATGCTTATTACATGATTCAAAGCTGAATATTAAATATTGGCCGGAAATAGTTAGAGCCGCGGCGTACTTAAAAAATAGAACCGTTACAAACACATATGAAAATAAAACACCATTTGAAATATTTTTAAAAAGGAAACCGAATATAAATAATTTAAGATTGTACGGAAGTAGAGTTTTCGGAAGAATACCCGAAGTTAAAAGAAATTCGAAATGGGACAAAAAAAGCAGACACTGGGATACTTGTAGGTTATGAAAACAATGGATATAGGATACTAGTTAATAATAAAATTGTAATTGCAAGACACGTAGAATTTATAGGTGAAGATGATAATGTAGTAGGATTTCGAGGAGAAGATGGACCAGGCAATGAGACAGAAAAGGTTTTTGACGAACATTCGGATGTAAACGAAAAGGTCGAGCAGGTTGCAATAAAAAAGGAGAGAAATCTAAGTAACGAATCAGAAGAAAAACTTGAGGACACAGAAAGTAATTTGAGAAGGTCAGGACGGGAAAGAAAGAAACCTCAAAGATATGGTCAAACGAGCTCATATTTCATTTATGTGAATATAGTTAGTGCACACAGTCCTATGAAACCTATGAAGAAGCTTTAAGTGGAGATGACAGCGGTTCATGTAAAGAAGCAATGGATCGAGAAATGAATAGTTTAATGAAAAATAAGACCTGGCAATTAGTAGAAAAACCAAAAGACAAAAAAGTATTAGACTTGAAATGGATATATACGAATAAATCTGATAATAGTAAGAAAGCGCGACTAGTTGTTCGAGGCTTCCAACAAAAAGAAGTACTGGAAGATTTATACTCTCCAGTAGCAAAAATGCAAACGTTGGAGTTATTACTATCTTATTGTTGTCAATATGGTTTGACGATTATGCAAATGGATGTAGAAACAGCTTTCTTAAACGGAACTATAAAATCGGAAGTATTTGTAAAACAACCTAGAGGTTACGACGATAAAAGCGGGAAAGTATGTAAATTATCAAAAGCGTTATATGGATTGCGTGAAAGTTCAAGAGCTTGGTATGAATGTTTCGACGAATATATGAAAAAATGAGGATTTCAAAGAAGTAAGAGCGATTATTGTCTGTATATGAAGTATGAGAGCGATGATGTTATATATTTAATTCTATTCGTAGACGACTTATTAATATGTGGAAAAAACATAAGAAAAATCGATGAAATTAAAAAAAAATTGTCAAACAAATTTTTTATGAAGGACTTGGGTGAAGTAAAGACTTACTTAGGAATAAACATTGAATACGATAATAAGAAGTGTGAGATGAAACTGGATCAAAGTAGTTATATAGAGTCATTAGCGAAACATTATAATATAGAAAACAGTAAATTATATTTTACACCAATGGAACAAAACTTAAGTTTAGAACCCGCACAATCAGCTTTAGACGATATAAGATATAGAAATCTCATAGGAGCTTTGTTATATATTAGTACTGGAACAAGATTAGACGTTAGCTATAGTGTAAATTATTTAACTCGATTTCAAAACAGTTACAACGAGACCCACTATAAATATGCAGCACAAAAAATTAAGGAGGTGTGTGGAGATATGTGTAATTTTCTGTGCTGGACTGAGTTAAGTGCGTAGTAGAAATACTTATATGTATATATCAGTGTGTGGAAGTATGTGTGTGTGCGCAGCGTCTCGAAACAAAGGAATGTAAACAGTCAGTCGGTTAAGAGTCGTCGATGAAGAGTCGGGTGTAGAAGGTTCTGAGACGCGTGCAAGTGTGAATCGATAAATATATATAGAATCGTTCATGTAATAAATATATCATTATTTTAGTAATAACTGTCAATATACATTTAATGTTCCTATAACATTATTTCGGCTTCAAAGATCCACAATTCTCAACAGAGGCACAAAGGATTTACATCCGAAAGTGGATGTAAAATCAATATTGACCTAATGAGCGCAGCCTTAAATTATAGTAAAAGAAATCGAAGGGGAATTTTCACAATATTGGACATCTCTAAGGCCTTCGATACTATACCCCATTCAGCTATAAAACCATGTCTGGCGAGAAAAGGCGTTCCGGCCCCCATAATTGAAATTATAAATGAAATGTACAAAGGATGTAAAACTACGATCAAAACGAATAATAATATAGAGGTCGAGGTAGAAGTTCTCAGAGGAGTCAAGCAGGGTGATCCTTTATGCCCGCTGCTATTTTACTTGTGTCTCGAACCGCTGCTTGAAGTAATCGAAAAGAATATCGGAGGCATTAATATAAATGAAGGGAACAAAGTCTCTGTGTTGGCCTTCGCAGACGATATCGTCTTGCTTGGTGAAAATACGAGGGCGGCACAAAGCCAGATAGACGAGCTTCAGAAATCCCTGGAGAGGTCGGGGCATGAAAATATCAGCAGAGAAAAGTCAAATGTTCCAGGTAATAGCGAAAAAGACACCTGGTTTATTAAAGACCCGGCAATAAAAATTGGTAAATTAAGGATACCCGGAAGAATCCCAGAAAGAGCCTTCAGGTATTTGAGTGCTAAAGTTGGCTAAAGTGCTAAAGGCGAGTGGGGGAGGCATGAGGTAGATTTGTCCCATATCACGAATATACAATACAAGCAGGCGATAGAGAATCTGATTCGAAATTATAAGCCGCAGAAAACGCTCGAAGTAGGGGTTGAAATGAATCTAATATTACAAAATGATCTTCCCGGTTATGAAAGACCGCGAAGGTTATCCCCGCAAGATAAGGTCGAAGTCAACGGTCAGATCAAAATGTGGCTGAATGACGGAATAATACGCCAGTCACATTCCGACTATGCAAGCCGGATCGCGTTGATTGAAAAAAAAAGATGGTTCAACTAGAATTTGCGTCGACTATAGGCGACTGAATCGAAAGGTAGTGAAAGACAGATACCCGCTACCCTTGATCGAGGATCAATTAGATTTGTCACAGGGATCGATAGTATTCAGTACGTTGGACCCCAAGAATAGATTCTTTCGTGTTCATGTCGGAGAAAGTAGCAGGAAATATACAGCATTTACAGTTCCTACAGTATGAATT